>NC_142486.1:29442877-29593679 GCF_049115385.1 Moschus berezovskii | reverse complement strand
TGAAGCTGAAGTTGAAACTCCAATACTTTGGCCATCTGAAGTGAAGAATTGACTCATTTGAAAAGACCCTGATGCTGGGAAAGATTGAAGGTGGGAGAAGAAGGGGATGACAGAGGATGAGATGGTTGGATGGCATCACCAACTCAATGGACATGGGTTTGAGTAAACTCCAGGAATTGGTGATGGACATGGGTTTGAGTAAACTCCAGGAGTTGGTGATGGACATGGGTTTGAGTAAACTCCATGGACAGTTGCTGGCATGCTGCAGTCCATGGGGTCGCAGAGTCAGACACAACTGAGTGACTGAACTGAACTGATCATCTCCAGCACCACCATTAACAAACCTTACCCACAGCTCCAAGAATGTGACTGGCTCAGCCTGAGTCAGGTATCATCCCTCCCAGATTAATCAACTCTGGTGAGAGGAGTGGAGTCACCTAGGCAGATTTTGATGCTGAGAGCCCACCTATGTATTGTGGAGTGGAAAAGCATCGTACAGAAGGACACTGTCATCAACTGAGCAGCCTCCCAGCCACCATACTGTGAGGATGCCCTCGCCAAGCGAATCAACCATGGTAGAGTCCTTAGATATTTGAAGAAGCTACCTTCTAGGATAAATATCCTTCAGTTCTTTCCACTACTGAGATGGAATTAATTATGAATCTAAACTGATTGTGTAACTGTTTATTCGCTTTTCTCACTAGAATGCTAAACTTCATTAAGACAGAGCATCATGTCTAGGTCACTCACTGACAGGTACCACCCCTTAGCCAGGGACTTGGACAACAGTGGGTATGCAAATTATTGCTGAATTAGCTAACTGATTTATAAATGCATTAATTAAATTATCATTTTGAGATCCTTGTGGTTACTCACTTCCAAATGTGGCTCTACTGCTGCTGCTGCTGCTAAGTCACTTCAGTCGTGTCCGACTCTGTGCGACCCCATAGACAGCAGCCCACCAGGCTCCTGTCCCTGAGATTCTCCAGGCAAGAACACTGGAGTGGGTTGCCATTTCCTTCTCCAATGCATGAAAGTGGAAAGTGAAAGTGAAGGCGCTCAGTCGTGTCTGACTCTTAGCGACCCCGTGGACTTCAGCCTTCCAGGCTCCTCCATCCATGGGATTTTCCAGGCAAGAGTATTGGAGTGGGTTGCCATTGCCTTCACCTGATTTAACCCTGCTGCTGCTGCTGCTAAGTCACTTCAGTCGTGTCCGACTCTGTGTGACCCCATAGACAGAAGCCCAACAGGCTCCCCTGTCCCTGGGGTTCTCCAGGCAAGAACACTGGAGTGGGTTGCCATTTCCTTCTCCACTGCTCTCAGTCAATTCACATTTATGGTGAAAAAAAATTCCAGCATCAGAAGACTTTTTGCATGAAATAGGAAGGGAAGTAAAATAACTCACAAGTCTTATTTTCAATCAGTTGGGATTTTATTTCCCCATATGCTCTGGTTATTCTTGCCTAACATACTCCAAAACATGGCGGCTTGAAACAACAGTAGTTATTGACTTGGCTCATGAAATTGGACAGGGTGTGATGAGCTAGCTGGTCTCTGTTCCACATACCAGCAGCAGAAGTAGCTTGGCTGGGGGCTGAGAATCCCCTTCCAAGATGGCTTGGCAAGTTGACACTGGCTCTCAGCTGGAAGCCCAGCTAAGGACGTGTACCAGGACTTCAGTTCCTCTCAAAGCATATCTCTCTATATCCATGCTTGGGCATGCTCACAGCATGGGGACTGGATTCCAAGAGTGAGCATCCCAAGAGAGAAAGACAGAAAAGTCTACGGAATTTTTATGATGCAACCTCCAAACTTACATAGTACCACTTCTGCCATATGCTATCGGTCAACGCATTCCAAAAGGTCGACTCCTTTCAGGAGGAAACAACATAGACTTCACCACACTGTGAGAGAAGGGTGAAGGCCACACTGAAAAAACCAGAATGTGGAATGGGAGATATTGCTGTGGCCAACTTTGGAAAATACAATCTCTACTACCACCTCTTCTCTTTTGGCACAGGCAATCAAATTGAGTTTCAGCTTTGCAAGTTTAAACACTGCTGCCCAGTCCTCCACTCAGTCATCAATTTTTTTTTGACATCTATGCTGGGCTTAAGATTAAGTTCTGGAAGTACAGAGATAAATGAGAAAACTCTCTTCCCCTGGGGAGTTCACAGATGGGTAGAGATGAATAATGAAGATCCAATGTGATGTGTGATTCAGCCAAAGTATGTAACAAGGCAGTGTTGACAGAGAAAGAAATGATTGATTTTGCCTGGAATGAAAGCTAGTTTACCAAACACTTTTCTTTAGTGGACATGGGTCCTGTCATGCTGCTAGGTTACCATTTCCAGAATTAATATGTATTCCCCTGGAAAAGCCAGGAAGGCAGCTATATGCTCACCATTCTAGCACCAAAGAAAGCCCCACTAGAAGAGCATGGAGACAGCCAGATCACCCAAGCTGGTTGGGAACCACACCAACCAGAACCAAAAAGAACTTGTCTCCTTGCTATCAAAAGCAGTAGTAACTGCGACTGTTGTCTTAGACTTAATAGGAGTCTTGAAATTTTTCACAGGAGAGAGAACTCCAGAAAACAAATAGTGATAATGATCATGATAATAATAATAATAATTTTTAAAAATAGACTGTTTATCAATACATTTTTAGATTTATTGAAAATTTGAGAATACAACACAAAGAATTCCCCTACACCCTGAGCCCAGGGTCCTGTATTATCAATACCTTAGATTACTTTGGTGAAAAGTGAAGTAAAAGTGCCAGTCTCTCAGTCATGTATGACTCTTTGCACCCCATGGACTCTAGCCCACCAGGTTCCTCTGTCCGTGGAATTCTCCAAGCAAGAATACTAGAGTGGGTAGCCATTCCCTTTTCCAGGGGATCTTCCCAACCCAGGGACCAAATCCACATTTCCTGCAGCAGGCAGATCGTTTACCATATGAGCCACCAAGGAAGCCCAAGATTACTCTGGTAATCTATTATAATGAGCTAATGGATGCAAGGTTATTAACTAACACCCATGTTTTAGTCATATTTTCTTTATCTAGTGTTCTTTTTGGGTTCCAGAATCCATTCAGGACCACATCACAGTTAGCTGACATCCCTGTAGGATCTGCTTGGCTATGACAGTTTATCAGATGTTCCCTGTTCCTGATAACCTTGACATTTTTGAGAAATACTGGTCACGTATCTTGTAGGATTCCCTGCACTGGGATTTGTCTGATGTTTTTCTCATGATTATGCTGAGGTTATGGGGTTTGGAGAAGGAGACCACAGAGATAAATTGCCATTTTTATCACATCATATCAAGGGCACCTAGTATCAACATGATTCATGGCTGTTGATTTTAACCTTGATCACTGGCTGAGATCATCTGACATGTGTCAAAATGTCTGCACTGTGAATTACTCTTTTATTCTCCCCCTCCCCTTTATACTGTCCTATTTGAAAGGGAGTAACTGTGTGGAGCCCCCACTTAAGGGAGTGGCCAGCTGTGAGACTCATCCTTGGACATGATGTGCTGTGTGATGCTAAGTCGTTTCAGTTGTGCCTGACTCTTTGCGACCACATGGACCACATTCCACCAGGCTCCTCTGTCCTTGGGATTCTCCAGGCAAGAATGCTAGAATGGGTTGCCATTCCTTTCTCCGGGGGATCTTCCAAACCCAGGGACCCAGGGATCAAACTAGAGTCTCTTACATCTCCTGCGCTGGCAGGTGGGTTCTTTACCACTGGCACCCCCTGGGAAGACCCTTGAGGATGATATGTCTACATAAATTAGTTGGAATTCTTCTGTTCAGGAAATCTACCTCTTTTCCCCACTTGTGCACATATTTAAATATTTCTTTGATAGTATGGACTGATGGATATTTATTGATATTAATGTTTCTGTTGCTTGAAATGTTCCAGTTTTGCCATCGTGAGCTCTTTCTGTCAGCCCTCTTGTCCTTTTGCCATACACCCCGTCAGAGCAGTGTAATAACAACTTCTCTTAATTGAAGTATAGTTGATTTACAATATTGTGTTGGTTTCAGATGCACAGTGATTCAGTTTTACGTATTTTATTCAGATTTTTTTCCATTATAAGTTAATCAAGATAATAAATATAATTCCCTGTGATATACAGCAAATTCTTGCTGCTTATCTTTTTTTTTTTTTTTTTGTCTGTACTGGGTCTCTGTTACAGTGTGAGAGTTATCTTTATGGCGTAGAGGCTTAGTTGCCCCATGGTATGTGGGATCTTAGTTCCCCAAGGAGTTGGTCACTCAGTCATATCCGACTCCCCAACCCCATGGATTGTAGCCTGCCAGGCTCCTCTGTCCATGGGATTCTCCAGGCAAGAATACTGGAGTAGGTTGCCATTCCCTTCACCAGGGGATCTTGCCAACCTGAGAAATCAAACCCAAGCCTTCCGCATTGCAGGCAGATTCTGTCTGAGCCACCAGAGAAGCCCTAGTTCCACAACCAGGGTTCAAACTCAAGTGCCCTACACTGGAAGGCGGATTCTTTACCTCTGGCCCACCAGGGAAGTCCCAATAAGGACTTTTTTGTGTAAGTGTACAAGCGCTAGGACAGAAAGCGTGTGTTATTCTAACTTAATCATTCAAATAAGCCTATGCTGTAAGTGTTCCCATTTACAGATAAGGAAACAGATGCGGAGGGTTAAGTCAATTATCCAAGACCACAAAGCTCATAAATGGTAGAGCGAGGATGAGAATCTATGCCGGCTAGCTCCAGATCCTCCACTTCTTAAAAAGTTGAGTGTTAAAAGCAGTACACCCTCATGTTATTCCCCAGCTTGTTGAAATACAGGCACTGGTGTTATATATCAGTATGTTCAAAAGAAGCAGAGCCAGCTGAAAGAACTTCTGGTGACCGCAATCAGTGGCAGCCACTTTTCTGTGTCTTTTGGCTTCATGCCTCACCCCACCACCTTCTGTCTGCAATCAGGAGGGAAAGCTGGCTAGAGAAAACCACCCACGTGGAAGTGTTACCAACCGAATGTGCTGCCCCCTTGCAGGAAGCTGTGGAAAGATGTGATGGACATCTCAGCAGTGATGGATGCTCTAGCTGACATTTCCGACATCTGAAGGGGTGATATTTGGGGGTGTGAGTGAGTCTTCTTGAAGTCCCTTAAATTAGATTTCAGGAGCCCACTCTGCCCACTGAGGAGCAAGCCCTCAGCTCCACACCCCCTTCCTAAGCGTGGAGATAAACTCCCTCCATCTTCCCCTCCAACCCCGCAAGATGCCAAAACAGCTTCATGAAAGTCTGCTGGGAACTGCTAGTCTTTTTTACACTCGGTTGGATAAAGCCTAGAGCAGAAGGAAAACGTAGACCCAGGTCCCCTTTCAAAAGCCCCACAGTCACCTGAGACCTGGATCCAAAGACAGAATTCAGTGTCACGGTGCCTTGTGCCCAGGAACGTGACTCTCAGGCAGGCTGGCTCCTGCTTCCCCATAATGGAATTATAATGTGAAACGTTGACTCCTTTCTCTCTGGGGTTCGGCACCAGTCGCCTTGCCTCCCCCAGATCACAGGCTCCATTCTTCCAGAGCTAACAGCTTACTTTTTGTTGGTTAGAAGACAGGAGTACCTTGCACACTAAAACTCAGTTTTAGCCATTTCTCTGCTGCCTCTGAGAAAAGGGGGGAAATTCTCAGTATGAGGGCAGCCTTTATCAGTTTCTGTTTTGGAAGATGACAACACCATCCTTTAGATTTCTTGAGGAAATAGAGCAGAGCCAAAGTCATCAGTGGCACTCAGCTGGAGTCAGAGACCTTGTTCATAAAGCCTAAAGAACTTCAAAAACTTTCAAGGACAATACCTAGTGTAATACGCTCATTGACATCTAAAGAGCCCAAGAAAACTAGGCCACGGGTATAATGAGAGGCAAAAATACTGATAAATGGAAGGGGAGACGAGGCAGAGTGTCCCCGTGAGCTTTGGCTTCCTACTTTAAGAAATAAAATTGGATGGGAGAAGAGGCTTTCAGAAGACGTCAAAACTGCCTCGCAGCTCTGGCGGGAGCTAACTTTGTTTTCTAAATTTAAAGACATTGCAGCTTCTATAATTTGTCTCCAATGAAGCTATGCCTTTTTTTTTTTTTTTTTTTTTTGAGTCCTGGTTTGGTTGCTAACTCACTGTAGGACACAGTTACCCTCTTTGAGAATATTCAGTTTACTCATTTGTAAAATGGGGACACTGCATATCATTATGGAAAGACTTTTACCAGAAAGGTTTTCTTTATCAGGCACTTTGACAGGATATACATTAAGATGCCTGGGGTTGTTTCTGTCCTCCAGAAGCTTAATTATGTAGCAAAGAGTGTGAAATTCAGTGGGACACACAATAACAAATAGTCTGGAATAGGAAATTCCCAGGTGGCGCTGGTAGTAAAGAATCCACCTGCCAATGCAGGAGATGCAATAGATGTGGATTCCATCCCTGGGTCGGGAAGATCCCCTGGAGAAGGAAGTGGCAACCCACTCCAGTATTCTTGCCTGGAGAATCCCATGGACAGAGGAGTCTGGCAGGCTACATACATGGGGTCACAAAGAGTTGGACACGACTGAGCACATACACATACATACACACACACACACACACACAAACACCCACACAAGTCCCAGAGCTACCAGCAACTCACTAAGTTCTCATCTCTCCCGGACTAATCTATTTTCCAGAAAATAGCAGTTAATTCACTCTAAAGTGACTATTCTCATCCAAGGACATTTCCCTCTGGATTATGTCAAGGCTACTGGTCAAAGTTAGAGAGTATCTTGACCCTCTGCTGGGCTCTTCTCAGCAACCTTCCCCCTTTGGACTGTCACCCATTAGCATGATCATAACAGTGACCCAAGGAGAAAGAAGGGCGGCAAATCAAGATGAGCTATTTTCTCCTGGAAACAGCTATACTCAAAGATCTCATTAATGCATCTATTCATTAATTCACTCAACAAATGTTTACTGAACTGTGCTAGCTTGCCAAGTACACCTTCAGTACCCTGAGGCAATAAGGGAAGACTTCCTGGAGGAGGTGACATGGAGGCTAAGGCCATCAAAAACAAGTAGGAACTGACTAGGTGAAACGGCAAGGAGTGTAATAGAAGGATTCAGGAAAGAAAAGAGTGAGTACAAAGATGTGGAGGTGAGGGAGAGTATATTCCATTGCATTCCTGATCGTGGTGTGGGGGGCTGGGGTGTAGGAGGGTGTAAAGATCAGTTTGAATGTACAACAGGAGTTGATGGAAAGCCACATATAGGCTTTCAGGAGAGAAACAGCAGAGTCAGATCTGCATTTTAGGAAGCGTTCTGTGGCTATGGTAGTTTGTTTGTTGTTTAGTCACTAAGTTGTGTCTGACTCTGCAGCCCCACGGACTGTGGCCCGCCAGGCTCCTCTGTCCATGGGACTTCCCAGGCAAGAATACTGGAGTAGGTTGCCTGTTTCCTTCTCCAGGGGATCTTCTTGATCCAGGGATTAAATCCAAGTCTCCTGCATTGCAGGAGGATTGAGCCAGTGGGGAAACATGGTGGAGTTTAGATAAAGAAATAAAATTGAAGAATGCCTTAGAAATCTCTATTATCAATGAAGCCAACCATCACTTGTAGAACACAGTCTCCTGAATCCTTAGAACAAGCAGGTGGAAGAGGTGTAGCAGGTACTCTCACTCTATAGATGAAGGAATAGAATCTCTGATACAGGGTTTCCCAACCTTTGTTATTATTTTGGACCAGGTGAGTCGTTGTGGGGGGCAGCCCTGTGCCTCTCAGGATGCTTCACAATATCCCTAGCCTTTACTCAGGAGGTGCCAGCAGAACACTCCTGACGAAAGCGACAAACAAAAATGTCTCCAAATGTTGCCAAATGTCTCCTGGGAGGTACAGTCACCACTGGTTGAGAACCACTCTTCTAAAAAGCTCAAACCAGACTTCCCTGGTGGATCAGTGGAAAAGAATCTTCATGCCAGTGCAAGAGACACAGGTTTGACCCGTGATCCAGGAAGATCCCACATGCTACGGAGCAAGTAAGCCTGTGCACAACTATTGAACCTGTGCTCTAGAACCCAGGAGCTGCAACTACTGAGCCCATGCCCTGCAGCCCAAGCTCCGCAACAAGAGAAGCCACAGCAATGAGAAGAAGCCCACGCACCGCAACTAGAGAGTAGCTCCTACTCGCCGCAACAAGAGAAAAGCCCACACAGCAACACTCAGCACAGCCAAAAATAAATAAGTAGAATTAATTTTTTTAAGTCATGAAGATGTTTTTAAAATGAAATAAACATAAGCGGCTCAAGCCCCACCATCCACACAAGCAAGGATGCTTCTGTCTCCGTGATCTCTCTTCTTTCGACTCCAGCACACACAGCCTCACTCCTCATGGCCTCGGCCAACGTATCACACGCATCAGTTTGCTCAAAATGACGCTTTCACTGGGAATCTTAAGAACAGATGTCACTTTCCCCCGTCATTTCAGTTCTCTTGTACATTAAAACGAGGATTTTTTTTTTTTTTTCCCTTCTGGGCTAAAAATTGTTAGCACGCTGGAAGCAAAGAGATTTCTCTCATCACATGTGCATTTTCTATATTTCCTTCCGACAGCACCGACACCAAAAGTGAGATGATTCTCACAACATTAGAGTCCATTTCTGCCCAGTTCCAGGAGTATTTGCCCCTGTCTGGGGTTACCACCATTCGAATGGTAATTTGAAGTTTCCCTTATAAAAGTGCATTTAAAATAAAACCCAAGTCACTCTTCTCATGGATCTGCATCAGAAGGTTTGCCTTGTGATTAAGTCTGCAGATTTTTTACAAATTGGAATTTCACAGAGTGGTACTTGCAGCAATAGCATGATGGAGCCAATTTCCTCTGTTCCTCTTTATGTGAAAGTGTGGTGGCTGGAAAGACTGTCTTTCCCACACTCAAATTACCCTGCCAGACAAAGGAAGTTTTCGGAAGAATCCTGAGCATGTAATTTTATTACCTTAGCACAATTTTAATGTAATTCATGTAATTTCTTCTGCAGGAGAAAAGTTATTTTCCTAAATGCCTGGTAAAATGAGAACTGATGGATTTTTTACTTCCACCAACTCCCTCTGTAGAATTTACTGCTCAAAGAAGAAACAAGGAGAGGTGCTCAGCTCAAATAGCCTCACCTGGGAGCAGGCCTGCAAGGCCATTCAAGCTTGCTGATTTTTAATAACGCTGTAGATGCTTCCCAAGTGGCTCAGTGGTAAAGAATCTGCGTGCCAATGCAGGAGACTCAGGTTCAACCCCTGGCTGAGGACAATCCCCTAGAGAAGGGAATGGCTACCCACTCCAGTATTCTTGCCTGGAAAATCCAATGGACAGAGGGGCCTGTGGCAGGTTACAATCCATGGAGTAGTAATGAGTTGGACACGACATAGAGAATAAACAACAAATGACTCTCTAACTCAGAGGAGATCAAATGTATCTCAAAAACTGCCACCTTAAGAAAGTCCAACCAAGGTTCTCAACCTCTGCACTCCTGCTCTTTGGGGTCAGATAATTCTTCACTTGGGGGCTGGTCCTTGCACTCTTGGATGTTTGGCAGAATCCCTGGTCTCCACTCATTTGATGCCAGCTTCACACCAGTTGTGACAACTGGAAATATTTTTGATTTATTGTCACAGGTGAGAGTCAGTGAATTTTGCCTTTTTGTTCTAGGACCTCTCTGGACTATCCCTAAGGCCCACCTAAGTGGTAGAGAGGAGGAAGCTGCATTCAGTGCTGAAAATTAATCTGTGAGCAATCAAGAGTTGCCAATGGATGACCCAAGAGAGATACAAAGGTAGATCTACCAGTTGTCCAACACAATTACATCCTGTGACTTCCCCCCAATACCTAAGAGCCCATCTGCACAGCAGGATGTTAGAGTTGGACGTTCCTCTCTGTTAATTATTTAATAAATGGTTATATACTCTATCATGTGCCAGGCACTGTTCTAAGTGCTTCAGAATAGCAACCCATTTGATCCTTCCAACATCCTTATCCTTTCATACTGCTCACAGGGTTCTCAAGGCAAGAACACTGAAGTGGTTTGCCATTTCCTTCTCCGGTGGACCATGTTTTGTCCACTAGTCAATCCTAAAGGAAATAAATCCTGAATATTCATTGGAAGGACTGAAGCTCCAGTACTTAGGCCACCTGATGTGAGGAGCTGACTCATTGCAAAAGACCCTGATGCTGAGAAATACTGAAGGCAGAAGGAGGGAATGACAAAGGATGGGATGATTGGATGGCATCAATCCAATCAAACTCGTGAGTTTGAGCTAACTCCGGTAGATGGTGAAGGACAGGGGAAGCCTGGTGTGCTGCAATCCATGGGGTTGAACAGTCAGACACAACTTATTGACTGGACAATAACCACCACCTAACCAGGAAGGTACATATTATAAAACTGAGACACAGAGACATTCGGTGTAGGCTGCTGCTGCTGCTGCTAAGTCGCTTCAGTCATGTCCGACTCTGTGCGACCCCATAGATGGCAGCCCATCAGGCTCCACCGTCCCAGGGATTCTCCAGGCAAGAACACTGGAGTGGGTTGCCATTTCCTTCTCCAATGCAGGAAAGTGAAAAGTGAAAATGAAGTCACTCAGTAGTGTCCGACTCTTAGCGACCCCATGGACTTCAGCCTATCAGGCTCCTCTGTCCATGGGATTTTCCAGGCAAGAATACTGGTGTGGGGTGCCATTGCCTTCTCCCAGTGTATGTTAGCAGGTAGCAAACCAGACTTCCCTGGTGGCTCAGCAGTAAAGAATCTGCCTGCAATGCGGAAGACCTGAGTTCAATCCATGGGTCAGGAAGATCCACCTAGAGAAGGGAACGACAGCTCACGCCAGTATTCTTGCTTGGAGAATGCCACGGAGAGAGCAGCCTGGCAGGCTACAGTCCATGGGGTCACAGAGTCGGACACGACGACTGAGCGACTAAGCACACAGCACACAAACCAGACTTCAGACTAAGGCATCTGAGTCCCTTGTCTGGGGTCTGATCTGTAGGTTCTGATGAGTATACTATGTATTAGAGAAAGGGACTTGAATTGTGACTCAGACTTCATCCAAGCTCAATCCTGGCTCTGTCACTTACTGGCTGGTGAACTCAGTCACGTTCCATGGTGTGTCTAAACCAAATGACCTCCCATCTGTAATACCATCACATGGGATTAGGGCTTCAACACACAAATGGAGGTGGGGGGACACAATTCAGGTCACAGCAAATTCCTTATCCAAACAGTTGTCAACAGGCTCATTTAAAAATCTAAGTTAGACAACATCTCTCTCCTGATTATAATTCTTTAGTGGGGACTCATCACACTTGGGCTTCCTGGTGGCTCAGCTGGTAAAGAACCTGACAATGCAAGAGACCACCTGCAATGCAGGAGACAAAGGTCTGATCCCTGGGTTGGGAAGATCGGGAAGATCCTCTGGACAAGGGAATGGCAACCCACTCTAGTATCCCCACCTGGGAAATCCCATGGACAGAGGAGCCTGGAGGGCTGCAGTCCACAGGGTCGCAAAGAGTTGGACACGACTTAGAGACTAAACCACCTCCACATCACACTTAGAGAATAAAGCTGGATCCCAAACCATGACCTACAACATTCCAAATGATCTAGCCCCTGCCCATCCCTTTGACCTGAGTGCCCACTGCTCTCCCCATTATCCAGCCACGCTGGGATTTCATCTGTTTCTGGCATGTACCAACTTTTTTCTGGCCTCAGGCATTTTGCACTTAACTGCTTTCTCTGCCTGGGACACCATTCAAGGTTTTGCCTTCCCAAAACCTTTCAAATGGCTGGCTCCTCCTTGCTACTGAGGTCTCAGTTCTGATATCAACTCTGTAGAAGGGTCTTCCAGGCCATCAAAAGTCACCCTTGACGGACCTATGGACATGGGGGGAGGGGATGAGGGAGAAGGGGAGATGATGGAGAGAGTAACATGGAAATTTACAATACCATATGTAAAATATAAAGCCAATGGGAATTTGCTGTATGACTCAGGGAACTCAAACAGGGGATCTGTCACAGGCTGAAGGGTGGGATGGGGAGGGAGATGGGAGGGAGGCTCGGGAGAGAGGGGACATGGGTGTACCTATGGCTGATTCTTGTTGATGTATGACAGAAAACAACAAAATTCTGTAAAGCAATTATCCCTCAATTAAAAAAAAATTTTAATAATAAATGTAACTGGAAGAATGGAAAAAAAGTTACCCTTGGTACTTCCCTGTGGTTAAAACTCTACACTTCCACTGCAGGGGTCACAGGTTCGAACCCACTTGCTGCATGCAAGTAAAAAAAAAAAACTCACCCCTGCTCACAGTCGGTCTTTGCATTCTAGCTGCTTTACTGTCCCCAAAATGGGTTTCTGAAATGATGCCTCCTCCTCCTACCAGAGCAGGAGCCCTCTGAGAGCAGAGACCCTGCCTGTCACATCCGTCATCAGATCCCCAACACCTGCCACCAAGTCCTGCACATCACAGGAGCTCCTTGAACAACAAGCTCAGGAGAGAAGGAAGACAAGGAGGCCCTTCAGTTCAGGCGCAGACCTCTCCCTTGACACCATCTCCCTTTAACAGTTCCCTCTAAGGGAAGCAGCTCATGAAAAATGTATATAGAATTATGTCCTACTGTCACCTGATGTGCAGCTCAAGAATGAAGTGGAATTCGACTAGAAAACTGCATCACAGGCAAACCCATCCTGCGAGGCCCTATTAAAACCTAGGAGAACTGACTGCTTCTCTTGTCTCCCAGCACCAGATCATGAAGAAAAAGAGAAAAGCAAGACCCCACCTTATAATGGCTTATCATGGGGATGGGAATGGGTGTCGATCCTCTCCCTTACTGAATAAATCGCTTCCATCTTTCTATCATGTTTGTTACTTATCCCTGGTGGCTCACATGGTTAAGAACCTGCCCACAATGCAGGAGACCAGGGTTCCATCCCTGGGTGGGGAAGATCCCCTGGAGAAGGATATAGCAACCCACTCTAGTATTCTTGCCTGGAGAATTCCACGGACAGAGGAGCCTGGCAGGCTACAGCCCACGATGTCACAAAGAGTCAGACATGACTGAGCGACTAACACTCTCACTTTTCACTTCAAATAACAAAAAAAGTTTACTTTAAATAACAAGAAGTTATTTAAAAGTTCACTTTAAATAACATAAATAAAAGATAACATAACAAAATAACAAATAAAAGTTCACTTTAAATAAAAAGAAAAGTCCACTTTAAATAACAAGAAGAAATAGACAAAAGAGGAGAATCGTATCTATTCTAAGGCTAAGACACATGCAGTGATGAACTCCGCAATGCTCAGGTGCCCACTTTGCTATATCCCAACCTTGACAGAGAAAAAAGTGCATTTTCCTCACCTTCATCCAGCTGCAGGGCTCACCCTAACAGCTTCGAGCCAACTGGGCAAATAAGAATTTGACGTTCCCTCTTCTCCTGTCATGTACGTCAGAGGTCCCTAACTGCCAGCTCCCAGGCCTGCACAGAGCTCACAGATGTGTCTTGTTCGACCTTCAGTATTATTTTTATTAGGATTAGTTGCCAACATTTAAAAGTAAGGAGATTTTAATCTTTTTTTAAAAAAAACCTGCATTTCCAACATCTCTAGAAAATCAATCTGATATCAGGTTCACATCTCCACCAAGCAAAACTCTGCTGAAAAATGACTGCCCACTGCGTCACTTTAGAACCTTCTGTTTCATCATAGTCTGCATTCAGGCTACTTCCCTCATTATATTTCCTGGACCTTGTAATTTCATTGTCCATTATATTGTCTGGACCTCGTAGGTATTCAGTTTGCAACTGCTGTTATACACACACACACTCACTCACTCACTCACTCACTCACTAACTCAGTAGTGAAGTTAACAGACTCAGAACTTTTTTGGCTGGTCAATGACATTTCACTGCCTTGAGTGGAGATGATCTTACAAAACAGCTCTCTTGAATCAAATGGGACGACCCAGAATTCTAAATTCCTCCTTTGCCATTATCTCTGAGCTTCCTTGCAGGGAATAAATCCTAAATGGTCCCACAGGAGCAGCATTTGCTGTGATGAATAGGAAAATATTGTTCTCATGTAAATAGGGACAAAGGAGGGCAGTAATCTCATGTTGAAGACACTCAGCGTGGCAGAGACTGCTAACTGCTCCCCACAATGCATTTCTTCTTCCTGGTCTCTCTTGTGGTTGCATGTGATCACGTGATTGGCTCTTGAGAACAGGTGCAGCTGGACACTGACGATGACGGGGATACAGAAAGGCGCGAGCGGGGATCGTGGGTCCTTAAATCAGCACAGGGAAACCAGCCATCCAACAGGAAGAAACATCCGACGTGGACTAGTCTATGAGAAGAAATCACCTTGCGCTGGACCCAATCATTTTGAGGGCTATTTGATGCATTAGCTCTGTCTATTCCGATACACCCTATAAGCTTCCAAGAAAAATGTAAATAAAAATTAAAACTAAATGCTCATACAGACACTTTAGTAGCTATTATTTTTTTGCTAATTCATTTTTTATTTTTATTTTTACTTCTCATTGAAGTATAGCTGCTTTACAATGTTGTGTTAGTTTCTACTGTTCGGTTCAGTTCAGTTGCTCAGTCGTGTCCGACTCTTTGTGACCACATGAACTGCAGCACGCCAGGCCTCCCTGTCCATCACCAACTCCCAGAGTCCACCCAAACCTACGTCCATCAAGTCGGTGATGCCATCCAGCCATCTCATCCTCTGTCATCCCTTTCTCCTCCGGCCCCCAATCCCTCCCAGCATCAAGATCTTTTCCAATGAGTCAACTCTTCATATGAGGTGGCCAAAGTATTGGAGTTTCATCTTCAGCATCAGTCCTTCCAATGAACACCCAGGATTGATCTCCTTTAGAATGGACTGGTTGGATCTCCTTGCAGTCCAAGGGACTCTCAAGAGGCTTCTCCAACACCACAGTTCAAAAGCATCAATTTTTCGGTGATCACCTTTCTTCACAGTCCAACTCTCACATCCATACATGACCACTGGAAAAACCATCGCCTTGACTAGACAGACCTTTGTTGGCAAAGTAATGTCTCTGCTTTATAATATGCTGTCTAGGTTGGTCATAACTTTCCATCCAAGGAGTAAGCATCTTTTAATTTCATGGCTACAATCACCATCTGCAGTGATTTTGGAGCCCAGAAAAATAAAGTCAGCCACTGTTTCCCCATCTATTTCCCATGAAGTGATGGGACCAGATGCCATGATCTTAGCTTTCTTTTTTTTTTTTTTAATTGGAGGTTAATTATTTTACAATATTATATTGGTTGGTTTTGCCATACATTGACATGAATCCGCCCTGGGTGTACGTGAGTTCCCCCTCCCGAACCCCCCTACCACCTCCCTCCTCCCCTTATCCTCCTTCTGGGTCATCCCCGCATACCAGCCCCGAGCATCCTATAACATGCATCGACCCTGAACTGGCGATTCGTTTCACATATGATAATATATATGTTTCAATGCCATTCTCCCAAACCATCCCACCCTCACCCTCTCCCACAGAGTCCCAAAGACTGTTCTATACATCTGTGTCTCTTTTGCTGTCTCGTATACAGGGTTATCATTTGCCTCTTTCTAAATTCCATATATATGCATTAGTATATTGTATTGGTATTTTTCTTTCTGGCTTACTTCACTCTGTATAATAGGCTCTAGTTTCATCCACCTCATTAGAACTGATTCAAATGCATTCTTTTTAATGGCTGAGTAATACTCCATTGTGTATATGTACCAAAGCTTTCTCATCCATTCGTCTGCAGATGGACATCTAGGTTGCTTCCATGTCCTCGCTATTATAAACAGTGCTGCAATGAACATTGGAGTACATGTGTCTCTTTCAATTCTGGTTTCTTCGGTGTGTATACCCAGGAGTGCGATTGCTGGATCATATGGCAGTTCTATTTCCAGGTTTTTGAGGAATCTCCACACTGTTCTCCATAGTGGCTGTACTAGTTTGCTTTCTGAATGTGGAACTTTAAGCCAACTTTTTCACTCTCACTTTCATCAAGAGGCTTTTTAGTTCCTCTTCACTTTCTTCCATAAGGGTGGTGTCATCTGCATATCTGAGATTATTAATATTTCTCCCGGCAATCTTGATTCCAGCTGGTGCTTCATCCAGCCCAGCGTTTCTCATGATGTACTGTGCATATAAGTTAAATAAGTAGGGTGACAATATACAGCCTTGACGTACTCCTTTTCCTATTTGGAACCTGTACAGCAAAGTAAATCAGCCATGTGTATACATGTGAAAGTGAAAGTGTTAGTCACTAAGTCGTTTCGTGTCCGACTCTTTGCAACCCGTTGAACTGTAGCCTGCCAGGCTCTTCTGTCTATGGAATTCTCTAGGCAAGAATACCAGACGGGTTCCCATTCCCTTCTCCAGGGAATCTTCTCGACCCAGGGATCAAACCCATGTCTCCTGCATTGCAGGCATATTCTTTACTGTCTGAGCCACCAGGGAAGCCAAAGATAGTGAAGCATAAAGTGGCTGCCGAAGCAAATGAAAAGGAACCTCATTCTTTACTTGGGTCTCCCTAAGAACAGTAAAGGGGAGCCAAGTCATAAACCTCAGCCAGATTTCTCGAAACACCATTTCCTCTTCTCAGACTTCTCTCAGTTCAAAACATCTCCAGGTCCTCTCTCTTACCAGCCTCCGAGAAAACCCTCCCCAGCCTCCATATTATAAAAATTATCTCTTCTTCCCACCTCTCCCCAATGTCTTCCTATTCTTTATATCGCCTCTGTGATTGCCTTTCCCCCTGACAACTTTCTGCTGCAAGCAAGAATCCTCTCCTGCCACTGGCAATCCTGTCTGTCTCTTTACCCATTCTTTTCACCCTGAAGAGCCTGGAGGTAACCAGACTAAGAAATACTCAACTCTGTTTAACATGAGGATGGAAGGAGGCAGGTGAGAAAAACTGGGAACAGTTTTAAAAGTTCTTGTCAGACTTCCCTGGCAGTCCAGTGGCTGAGACTCCATGTTTCCAGTGCAAGGAGCATAGGTTCCATCCCTGGTTGGGGAACCAAGGTTCCACATGCCTCACAGCCAATTAGAAAAAGAAGAAAGTTCTTGTCCCCATCACACACATGCTCTTTTCCCTCTAGCTGGAATTCCTGATTTTATTTTGCCCACTCATCATTTCATCCTTCAAAATGTACCTCTATGTCCCTTTTCCAGGACTCTCCTCTTTACTCGCACCAATGTCAGTCATCAACTCCCAGCTTTGCTTCCATAGCACTCTGATGGTTCTGCCATTAAAGCATTCTTCACAGAGTGCATGAGAGTGTACACACCTGTCTCCCTCTACCTTGGGAGCACCTCAAGGAATGGGGACCACATCCTCTGCACCTTGGTACACTCAGAGCCCTGTGCAGTGCCTGGGACAGGGTAAGCCCTCAATGGACATTTGTGGAATGAATTAATGGAAAATGCTTGAAAGCCCATGTTCAGAGCTTTGCCTCTTTAACAGGTTTTGAGTTTTGTTAAAATGTGGATACTCCTGTAAAGCAATATTTTAAAGCTTCATTTATTTTTACCCTAATGTCAGCAAAAGGAAAGTGAAAGTGTTAGTCACTCAGTCGTGTCCAACTCCTTGCAATGCCATGGACTGTATCCCACCAGACCAGTCCATAGAATTCTCCAGCCAAGAAGACTGAAGTGGATTGCCATTCCTTTCTCCAGGGAATCTTCCCAACCCAGGGATTGAACCTGGGTCTTCTGCACTGCAGGCGGATTCTTTACCATGTGAGCCACCAAGGCCTGAATGGAAGCTTTCGAGAGTCCTTTGGACAGCGAGATCAAACCAGTCAACCCTAAAGGAAATCAACTGAATGTCCATTAGTAGGACTGATGCTGAAGCTGAAGGTGAAGCTCCAATACTTTAGTCACCTGCTGCGAAGAGCTGACTCATTGGAAAAGACCCTGATGCTGGGGAAGATTGAGGGCAAGAGGAGAAAGGGGCAACCAAGGATGAGATGGGTGAATGGCATCACTGATTCAATGGACATGAACTTGAGCAGACTCCAGGAGATGGTGAGGGACAGAGAGACCTGGCACACTGCAGTCCATAGGGTCACAGAGAGTTGGACATTACTTGGCAACTGAACAACAACGACGATCAGGAAAGGAGAGACCAGGAGGCCCCTGAACATCTAAAGAAAAAGTTGAATAAGTCAGACGAAGATGAAGACCCTACGGACAAATTTCCTTTCCTTACAGTTTTGTCCAGAGCCCAAAATTTGGGACTTCTTTATTGATGACTCAGGAATTCTTGAGTTTCCAAGACTTCATTAGATGAAGAAGGGCATGAATGAATCACAGACACACAAGTAGCTAAGGACTACACACAAACCACTATCTAGTCAAAGTGGTAAATACAATCTTGGAATCAGAACCTGGAGTACCTTGGAATCAGGTATGGGTCCAAATTCTGGCCTTGCTGCCTCTGTGGTCTTCAGGAAGTCTCCTGGTCTTAGCTTCCTCATCTGTACAATGGGAATATATACCTGAGACGGTTTGGGGACAGAATCCATTAGTTAGTGAATGGAAGATGCTTAGCATGATGTCTGGCACATAGTAAGACTCAATAAATCTTATCATTTTGCTGTTGTTGTTTAGTTGCTAAGTTGTGTCTGACTCTCTTGCAACCCCATGGACTTCAGCCTCCCAGGCTCCTCTGCCCACAGGATTCTCCTGGCAAGAATACTGGAATGGGTTGCCATTTCCTTCTCCAGAGGATCTTCCTGACCCAGGGATCAAATCAGGGGTCTCCTGCATTGGCAGGTAAATTCTTTTTTTTTTTTTTTTTTATTTTTGGTAATTAATTTATTTTTTATTGGAGGCAAATTATTTTACAATATTATATTGGTTGGTTTTGCCATACATTGACATGAATTCGCCCCGGGTTTACATAAGTTCCCCCTCCTGAACCCCCCTCCCACCTCCCTCCTCCCTTTATCCTCCCTCTGGGTCATCCCCGCATGCCAGCCCTGAGCATCCTATAACATGCATTGACCCTGAACTAGTGATTCGTTTCACATATGACAACATACGTGTTTCAATGCCATTCTCCCAAATCATCCCACCCTCACCCTCTCCCACAGAGTCCCAAAGACTGTTCTATACATCTGTGTCTCTTTTGCTGTCTCGTATACAGGGTTATCATTTGCATCTTTCTAAATTCCATACATATGCGTTAGTGTACTGTATTGGTGTTTTTCTTTCTGGCTTACTTCACTCTGTATAACAGGCTCCAGTTTCATCCACCTCATTAGAACTGATTCAAATGCATTCTTTTTAATGGCTGAATAATACTCCATTGTGTATATGTACCAAAGCTTTCTTATCCATTCGTCTGCAGATGGACATCTAGGTTGCTTCCATGTCCTGGCTATTATAAACAGTGCTGCAATGAACATTGGAGTACATGTGTCTCTTTCAATTCTGGTTTCCTCGGTGTGTATGCCCAGGAGTGCGATTGCTGGATCATATGGCAGTTCTATTTCCAGTTTTTTGAGGAATCTCCACACTGTTCTCCATAGTGGCTGTACTAGTTTGCATTCCCACCAACAGTGTAAGAGGGTTCCTTTCTCTCCACATCCTCTCCAGCATTTATTGCATGTAGACTTTTGGATAGCAGCCATTCTCACTGGTGTGAAATGGTATCTCATTGTGGTTTTGATTTGCATCTCTCTGATTATGAGGGATGTTGAGCATTTTTTCATGTGTTTGTTAGCCATCTTTATGTCTTCTTTGGAGAAATGTCTGTTTAGTTCTTTGGCCCATTTTTTGATTGGGTCATTTATTTTTCTGGAATTGAGCTGCAGGAGCTGCTTGTATATTTTAGAGATTAATCCTTTATCAGTTGCTTCATTTGCTATTATTTTCTCCCATTCTGATTGTTGTCTTTTCACCTTACTTATAGTTTCCTTTGCTGTGCAGAAGCTTTTGATTTTAATTAGGTCCCATTTGTTTATTTTTGCTTTTATTCCAATATTCTGGGAGGTGGGTCATGGAGGATCTGGCAGGTAAATTCTTAACCACTGAGTTACCTACCATATCATCTTTTAAAAATGACCTCAAGATTTCTCTAGTGGCACGGTTGGTAGGAATCCACCTGCCAATACAGGAGACACAGGTTTGATCCCTGGTCCAGGAAGACTCCATAGGCTATGGAGCAACCAAGCCCATGTACCACGACTACTGAGCCCACTTGGTACAACTACTGAAGCTCAGGCACTCAAGCTGCAACTACTGACACTCACACGCCCTAGAGTTGCACACTACTTCTGAGCCTGTGTGCTGCAACTAATGAATCCTGGGTGCCTGGAGCCTTTGCTTCTCATCAAGAGACAAGTCTCCACAATGAGAAGTTCACACACCAAGAAGAAAAGCAGCCCCTGCTCACCACAACTAGAGAAAGCCCACACACAGCAGTGAAGACCCAGTGCAACCAAAAATAAATAAATACATAAAAATAAAACAGAAAAACTTTAAAAAAATAAATAAATATGACCTCTATTCCCCCAAGGGCCCAAATGTCTTTGTCATAGGCAGGCTAATATAGAGTTCTTCAAATAGATGTCAAAGTAACAGGTAATGCTAGTACATCTAAGAGATGAACTGAAAGAACAGTAAACATGAGAGGGAAATAGATATGGAGGGGGAGTCAAAGACGATAGACACAGAAATCAAAGATCCACAGACACACACATCTACTTGCTTTCTCCATAACATGACAGCCTCTGTCATTACCAGTCACTGAACTAAGCCACCTGCTAGGAATCATCAGGAGAGAAATACCACATCATAGTTCCAGAATTTGGGTGTAAAGTACTACAGGCTCAAAGGAAAAACATATGGCACCATGGAGGGAAAAAAAGGCTTTGAATGACTCTAAGAAGCAGGACTAATCAGATAAAGGAGACACAGTCACCAACACAAAGCAGTTTCAGAAAGAGCAATCTCCCCTAAATGAAGAAACATTAAATAAACAGCTCCCTGGGTTCCAGGAGCCCTGAAAAATCCTCATGCACAGACAGCATCTTGTACCAAGCTTCCATGGGGAAGGGCTGCCTAGCTGATTTCTGTTCTCCCTCCAACCTGTTTTTGAGTGGGTTTGACCATCCTCAGAGGAAGCAGTAGCCAGGATACCAAGTCATCAAAAGAGGTAACAGCCTATATTAACTATGCATTTTTTTTTCAAATGGTGGCCTCTTCAGTTCTTTTAATATTTATTTTTATTTGGCTGTATCAGGTCTTAGTTGCCCCACTTGTCATCTAGTTCCTTGACCAGGGATAGAAACTAGGTCCCCTCCATTGGGAGTGTGGAGTCTTAGCCACTGGACCACCAGGGAAGTCTTTAAACATGTATTTTTATTTTCTGTTTTATGATGATTAATAGAGGAGGCCATGTTCACCTGAAGGGATTACCTCTCCCAAAGTTATCCAGGTCTCAGAGGATGCGAACAATGGTGAGTTCCTCTTCCATGTGCAAACCCTCCAATCCAGATCCCATACCATGAAACACCATTTTTATGGAACTCTCATGTTCCAGGCTCAGAGAAGGCAATGGCATCCCACTCCAGTACTCTTGCCTGGAAAATCCCATGGACAGAGGAGCCTGGTAGGCTGCAGTCCATGGGGTCGCGAAGAGTCAGACACGACTGAGCGACTTCACTTTCACTTTTCACTTTCATGCATTGGAGAAGGAAATGGCAACCCACTCCAGTGTTCTTGCCTGGAGAATCCCAGGGACGGGGGAGCCTGGTGGGCTTCCGTCTATGGGGTCACACAGAGTCGGACATGACTGAAGCGACTTAGCAGCAGCAGCAGCAGAATGTTCCAGGCTACCATCACCCTGCCCTCATTATGCCTAGCCGAGATACCAAACAACTGGGGACAGCCCTCACACCCCAGAACCTGCTGAAATTATTCAAACTAGCCAATCCCAAGTCTGCTCACCTTGCCTGACCCTCTCCTTCTTGCAGAAATCCCAATGAAATATCTACCCATGCTTCCCCCTCAATCCTTCTGCCTCCTGACCAGCCCTGGTGGTTGCCTATGTGGCCTGTCATAGCCACATTCCCTTCTCTTGTGATCTGTGAGTACAACAAGCTGTCTCTTCACTGGCAATGTCTCCTGATGTGTTGACCTTGCCATATGCAAATAATAATAAAACCTACATTTTAAAACACAACCTAAGCCATCACAGAGTTCCTTCCATGCAAGAGTAAGCAGTGGTAAAGAATCCACCTTCCAATGCTGAGGACGTGGGTTCGATCCATGGTCAGAGAACTAAGATCCCACATGCCAAAGGGCAACTAAGCCCAAGAGTCACAACTACTGAACCCAAACACTCTGGAGCCTACTCATGGCAACTAACGAGCCCACGTGATGCAACTAGAGAGAACCCTGTGCATCACAATGGAAAACCCCACATGCAGCAACTAAAAGTAGATGAACCAAATAAATAAATGTTTTTAAAAAGAGAGTAGCCACCAGATAAAACCAGCTGAAACGAGCTGAGTCATAAAACATCAGTTCATTTACACTGACAATGACCTTGGGGAGTTCTCTTTTATTTTCTGCCCAAGGCTATCTTCTCAAGGTCCTCTCAACTTGGTCTTCTTTGTCCTCTCAACTTATCCCCAATCCCACTAGTGAAGTATCCTCTGAGGAGGTGACACTTGAGTGGAGATGTGAAACGAAGCGAGAGGGTCAGCCATGTGTGCATATGAGGAAAAAGCATTCCAGGCAAAGGGCTCAGCAAGAGTGAGCTCCTTGAGACTGGAACATACATATGAAAGTGAAAGTGAAGTCGCTCAGTCATGTCCGACTCTTTGCAACTCCATGGACTGTACCCTGCCAGGCTCCTGCATCCATGGGATTTTCCAGGCAAAAATACTGGAGTGGGTTGCCAGTTCCTTCTCCAGGGGATCTTCCTTTCCCAGGGATGGAACCCTCATCTTGCGCATTACAGCAGACTCTACCATCAGAACCACAAAAGAATCCTGCAACATGTGACTCCTTATCACAGACATGACCCAGCAAAATGGCTTTGAGGTTCCTTATGCTCAGTGAGAGAAGCCAGGCACAAACAGTCACATATTGAAAGATTCCACTTACAGGAAACGTCCAGAAAAGGCAAATCCATAGAGTCAGAATGGAGTAGGAAATGGCAACTCACTCCAGTGTTCCTGCTTGGAGAATACCATGGACAGAAGAGCCTGGCAGGGTGCAGTCCATGGGGTCTCAGAAGTTGGACATGACTGAGTGACTAAGCACACACATAAAGACAGAAAGAAGATCAGTGGTTGCCAGGGCCTGGTGGAGGAGGAGGGTGCCTGCTTAGTGGGCAGAGGGTTTCCTTTTGGGGTGATGAAAATATCTAAGAACTAGATCAAAGCAGTGGCTGCAATAGCATTGCAGATGAACTAAATGCCACCTAATTTCAAACTTATATCAATGTATGGCAAAACCAACCAATATAATATTGTAAAATAATTAGCCTCCGATAAACATAAAAAAAAGAAGAAAGTATCAAAAAAATAATAAACTTGATTGAAAATAAAAAAAAATTAAATGGTTAATGACAATGTTATGTTGTATGAATTTTACCTCAATTTAAAAAAAAAAAGAAGCTACCTCTCTATTTTCTCTCACCCTTCCCCACCCATCAAAGGTGTCTACCTTTTCTTAGCCTTAGTGCTATTTTTCTTTGTTTTCCCCTTCCATCACCCCTCTTGGACTCACGTTCAAGCATGAATAACTCTTATAAACACCAACTCACTCAAAAGACCAAGCCAAGACCTTCTACAAAGAAGAACCAGTGTTCAGAGCTTCTCAGGCAGGGAAACAGAATGGTCATCTTGAGCATCTCAGTAGCCATATCTAAAAGCATAGCAAATACACCATTTGGTCCTTTCTGCTCCCTGAGGAAAGTTCATTATTAAGAGGCTCATATCACCTCCTGCCCACTTTTCTGTTTCTTCCAGCACTTACCTAACTTCAGCCTCTTCTCTGAACCTTTTATTGGAAGTCTCTTTCCTATTTCCCTCTCTTCTGCACTTAGATCCTTCATGCTTGGGTCAAAAGAATTTTTAACAGAACCATTTATCGTGTTAATGCTCTGCTCTGAAACATTAGATGGCTCCCCACTGATAATGCAATAAAGTTCAAATTCAAATAGGAGGTTTCACTGCAAGATGGAAGACGCCAAAATCCATTCTTCTGGCTCCAGCCCCATTTCCAATGGAACACCCTCTGTCAGGAAGCATTCTTTCAAGTCTGTTTCATTGCTTATCCTTCCTCTTCCAAAAATACCTGTTCATTCTTCCCTTTCCAGTTATAAAATCTGCTTCATCCTTCCAGGCCCACGCCTGCTACCTATTTGGGGACATCTTTTCTCTTTTTATTTGGCCATGCCATGCTGCATGTGGGATCTTAAGTAAGGGATCCTTGACCAGGGATCAAATTCACACTCCTTGCATTGGGAGCAGTCTTAACCATTTGACCATCAGAAAAGTCCCTTTGGGAAGATCTTTGCTGACTCTCATGCTCAGAGTTAGCCACCCCTTCGCTCACTATTTTCAGTAGTATTAGTTGGGCTGATGTGCCCATGGTAAGAACATCTCAGGCAGACTAGGAATGCCTTAAAGATGGAGATTTTGCCTTTGGTTAGTAACCCAATGACTGGCACACATGTGCCAAGACATTGGTTTATTGAAATAAACTGGTTTAAAAATTCTCAAGGACACCAAAAGGATTTTGAGCAATGTGTCCTGGACTTCCTGAGCCTCCTAACTTCCACAAAAATGAGATCTGCAGCACAGTCCTTGGGAACTAATTAAGTATTGGGACACTTCTCTGCTCAGACACAGGCATCCATGCACTTCAGAAACACTCCCACAGAACAGTGCCATCAGCCCAAGTTCTCCTTTCTTAACTCATTAATATTTGACTTCTCTGGCTCTCAGATGTCTCCAATATTTTAATTACAGAATCTTATTACATGCTCAGGGGTTTTTAAAAGAAACAGACACAATTTTCATAACAGTTTTATGAATCTGACTCAATATATGAATATATTTCAATCCATAAGTATTAATAGTAGTTAAAATTTATGGCACACTTACTTAGTGCCAAGCATAATCTCATTTAATCCTGACCACAGACTTCAGGAGGTTCAGAGAAGTTAAGTGTTTGCCCAAAGTCACCAGAGTCTGACTCAGCAACACATTTTGCCAGTTTTCAAAGTTGACTGTCTCATCATTTTATGAACAACTACTTACCTATGGAGCCTTTACTACATTTAAGATGGCTTGCTTGTTCTCATAAATGCCAGGAAATCAAGGCTTCCCTCCTTCCCCAGAGCAACCTTCAAATAGTGACTAATTCTACTCCTTGATTAGAATATCTCAAAGGCTGTATTATACACTGATTCCCAAAGCTACCCAATGGGATTAAGCTCTAATGACCCATCTGAACAATACACCCTTTACTGGCTACTTTACTTTCCTTGCATTATACTTTCTATTTTTACATGGGAAGTGAAGTGAAAAGTAGAAGTGTTAGTTGCATCCAAACTCTTAGGCTCCTGTGTCCGTGGAATTCTCCAGGCAAGAATACTGAAATGGATAGCTATCTGCTTTCTCCAGATTTTCCTAATCCAGGGATCAAACCCAGGTCACTTACATTGCAGGCAAATTCTTTACTGTCTCAGCCACCAGGGATGCCCTGTTATATGGGATCACCTCCCAAATAAAGTTGTTGCTGTTCAGTCACTAAGTAGCGTCCGGCTCTTTGTGATCCCATGGACTGCAGCATGCCAGACATCCCTGTCCTTCACTATCTCCCGGCGTTTGCTCAAACTCCTGTCCACTGAGTCGGTGATGCCATTCAACCATCTCATCCTCTGTCACCCCCTTCTCCTCTTGCCCTCAGTCTTTCCCAGCATCAGAGTCTCAAAGCCTTGTCTTGAGGCCTGCCTCTGGGGGAACCCAAACCAATATATTGTTCCACACCGGGGTTAGCAAGCTCTTCATGTAAGGGGTCAGACAGTAAATATTGCTAACCAAGCTGTTCTATCACAACTACTCAACTCTGCCATGGTCATGCGGTATTGCAGGGCAATACGTAAAGGAATAAGTGTGGCTGTGTTTCTCTAAACCTTTATTCATAGACATTGAAATTTGAGTTTCACACAACTTTCACATATTGCAAAATATTGACTATAACCAGAAGGGATTTCCCTGGTGGCCCAGGGGTTAAGACTCTGTGTCCCCAATGCAGGGGGTCATACAGAACATGACTTAACAACTAAACAATAACAACATTCCTTTAGTGATTAACTTGTAAGCAAAAGCTACAAGTTAGTTTTTTAGAATACAAAGGTTAAAGTAAAAATAACAGGTCCAATATGAAGTCAGATTTGTTCTTCCCTATTATACCATCATTGCTGCCGTTTTCCAAGTGAGGGAAACAGAAGTTTAGGAAGGTTAAGTGGCTTTAAGACAACACACAAATTCCAACGAATAAGCATGGTGCACAGTGCCCAGAATGATCCTTTGGAATCTCTATTCAAAAGTTGTCAGTACCCCCATCACTTTGGAGAATCAAGCGACACCTTCTCCAGGGCTTCCTGAGTCAGTACCTTCCTCTCTGCACACCTAGGCTTTGGCAGAGCAGCGTGGTGACTCAGCGTGAAGTAGTGGCGGCAGCTGCTCCCAGACGCCAGCCCAAAACAGCTCGCCGAAACACTTCATGGAAACAGCTGCTCCTCCTCCTTTGCTAAGAAACCACGCAGTGTCACAGCAGGACAAGGGAACCTGAGAAGATCCAATGGTTGGCTGAGTGACACCTTGGAGACAGGACAGCTGGAGCCAGTCTCCACTTACCTGCCGTTCTGTGGGCATGAGACCGACCATTTCTCTATAGTGTTTGTATATGTATCTAGATACACCTGTAAGTGTGATTAAGAACATAGTACACCACACACCTGGGGCTAAACAGAGCTTGGTTTAGACAAACTTAAAAGCTCAAAGCATGCATGCCAAGCCCTAAGCTTACTCGATATAATACAACAGAAGCTCTTCCTCATTCCGTCCAGACTGCCCAATATCCCCAGGGAGTAATCCTACTAGATGGGCTTACACGGCCCTTGCCTCATGCCAGGCACTGGACTAAGACTTTACATACAGTACTCTGTTTAATCCTCACAGAAATCCTATGAGGTAGATGCTATTGGAAACCCCATTTTACAGATGAGGAATCTGAGGGTTCAAGTAATTTTCTCAAGTCACACAGCCCATGAGTGGCAGTTCGAGTAGACTGATTCTGGCATCCACACTCTAAACCACAGGTTGGTCAACTTTTTCTGAAAAGGACCAGATAGTGAATATTTTAGGTTTTGCAGGACACATATGGCCTCTGTCACAAATTATTATTATTACTTCTTTTATAGTTCTTTTACAATGTAAAACTCATTCTTAGCTTAAAAATTATTCAAAAACAGCTGTCTCTGAGCCATTATCCCACAGTGCAGATGTTTGAAAAACTGGCCCCAATTCTCCACACCCACCCAATCCACTGGCACCCTTTGCCAATGACTGTAGAGCTCACCCACTCTCACCTTGGGCTTGACCATGTGACTTGCTTTAGCCAATGGGATGTAGACAAGTATGACACATGCACACAGAGGGTTAAGAAGCATTTGCACATCTCTCACTCTTGCATCTTTCCTGCCATCACCACAAGAACATGCCCATGTTGGCCTGCAGGTGGGTGAGTCAAATGGAGCAGAACATGGTTGACAATCCCCTCAGCAGAAGCCAGTCTAAACTAGTCAATCCCTAGGCAACCCCCAGACTTCCTTGTGAAAGATCTCAGCCAAGTTCAGTAGAGCTGCTTACCCCACTTGCAGCCGAGCACACAGCATGAGCAAGCCAGCTGAGATCAGTCAACTCTGAACCTTAAGAGCTAAATAAATGTGTATTATTGTATGTCATTGAGTTTTATGATTGTTTCTTGGGCAGCATTGTACTTCCAATAAATAACTGACACATACAATATTAATAAAGCCTTTGGGTTGCCGTCAACTGAATCCCAAGTGAAGTAAAAGAAGAAAGACACAGCATTCTTGCAAGTTTCCTAGAATGACCCGTGGAAATCAAGGGCTAAAACAATCCCTCTTCTTCCATCCTGACTCCAGCCACATAGCCACCAACAGTATTGAGTTTTGTATTTTGGGTAAGAGAAACAAACAGACTCCCCTCCTTCTGGCTCAAGTAAAGATTCTCAGGGGAAGGCAGTCATTGGTTCTGGAAGGCGAGGTACCATGATTTGCTGAACTGGAGTCAAGAGACCACATGGGCTCATATTGAAACATGGATGCTCCTGCTATTGTACAGTCCACAACGTACAAGTCAGAAGGGGTGATTTGTAGCAAATTGTGTTGTGTGTCCTCCCCACAGTGGACACTCTACTGCATTGCAGAGATGCCTACAGTAAGGTTGAGACTGTGAACTCTGGAGCCATACAGTTTTGCTTCAAATCTGGCTCTATCATTAACTCACCAACAAGTACTTTAATGTCTCTGAACCTCAGTTTTCCCACCTGAGAAGTGATGCTAATAATAGCACCTACATTACAGAGTACTTTTCTAATGCTTATGAAGATAAAAATGAATTTTATTTGTAAAATGCTTAGAACAATGCCTGCCATGGAGCAAGGATCATCCTTTCTGAGGGGCAATTGCACACCAAGAAAATACGTATAAGAACCCTCTAACGGGGACTTCCCTGAGGTCCAGTGGTTAAGACTTTGTCTTCCAATGCAAGGAGCCCCAGTTCAATCCCTGACTGGGGACCTAAGGCCCCACATGCCTCAGGACCAAAATACCAAAACATAAAACAAAAACAATATTGTAACAAGTTTAATAAAGACTTTAAGAATGGTCCACAACCCCAAAAAATCCTACAAGAAGGAAACCACTGCTCTCCTATCCAAAGATGGCAGAAGAATAGGACGGGGAGACACATTTCTCCCCCACAAATTCACCTAAGGATCATTTGAATGCTGAGCAACTTCCACAAAACAGCTTCTGAATGCTGGCAGAGGACACCAGGCACCCAGAAAGGCAGCCCATTCTCTTCAAAAGGAGGTAGGACAAAATATAAAAGACAAAAAGAGAGACAAAAGAGTTAGGGACGGACACCTGTCCTGGGGAGGGAATCCTGCAGGAGGAAAAGTTTCCAAACAATAGGAAACCCAATCACAGGTGGGTCTGTGGGGAGTTTTGGGATCTCAGAAGGCAAGATAACCAGGAGGAAAAAAAAAAACAAAACACCGAATAGGCGCCTAACCACAACTGCCAGCGGAGAAGTAGCCCAGATGCTCACGACCGCCCCCAGTGAGCAGGGGCTGAACAGGGAGGCGCGGGTGGGATAATCGGTGCTTAGAATAAGGACCAGGAATGCCCTGGGGACAATCTGACGGAGCTAAAGTGAGACAGTAACCAAACTGTGGGATTACCAGAGAGAAAAAAAAAAAGAGAACTTTCCCATGAAAGGCTCTAACATGCAGTCTGGCCTGCTCACAGAACCAAGGATTGAGCAAACACCAAAGGAGAGCTAGTTGGCTGCATACAGGGCCCTCCCGCCACCAGAGGCAGAGAGGCAGGTGGGCAACAGCCAGAGGGAAGGCAAGGGGCTGCTGCAATTTCAACCCCAAAGACCAGCATCCTCCACCAAACTGTGAGCAGGCTTCCAGTTGCTAACCACGTCTTCCTGGGATCCTGGACAGTTGACATCTGCCAGGAAGGTTGCAGCCTGAGATCAGCTCCCCAGAGGAGACACACGACACACCTGGGACGGTGCTCTCGAGGCGCAACCAGGAAACCAAGCGGCAGGACTGGGGAGGTGATTAAGACGCACGGCCCACCTGGGACAGTGCGCTTGCCAAACACCTGGTCGCCTGAGCCGCTCGGACCTGGGAAGGGCACAGAACGCACACCCAACCAAGTGTGTGCCCTTGCGGAGTACCTGAGAACCTGAACCTGAGCAGCTTAGACCTGGGAAGTCCACGAAACGCAAGGCCTGCTTTGGACAGTGCCCTGCAGAGCACCCTGGAGCCTGAGCAGTGGAGACCTGGGAGGCACAGACCGCCTTGAGCTGGGGCAAACCCAGTGTGGTCCATACATTGTGAGCACTCCCCACACACGCCAGCGATATTTGTTGGCAGTGTCCCTCCCTCCCCACAACACAACTGAACAAGTGAGCCTAAATAAGTGACCACCTTTGCCCCCTTGTGTCAGGGCAGAAATTAGACACTAAAGAGACTTGCAAAAAGAGGAAGCCAAAATAAACAAAGAGGGAACCGCTCTGGGACTGACAGGGGCAACAGATTAAAACCCTGTAGTTAACATTGACTAAACATTGGAGGGGCCTATAGACCTTGAGAACAAGTACAAGCTGGAACAAGGAACTAACTGAAACTGAACTGACCCCACACCGCCCACAACAGATCCAGAGAAATTCCTAGATATATTTTTACTATTATCACTTTGTAATTTCTTTTTGTTCTTTATTACTCCTTTAATTTTCATTTTTTTATTTATTTATTTTTTATTGGAGGCTAATTATTTTACAATATTATATTGGTTGGTTTTGCCATACATTGACATGAATCCGCCCCGGGTGTACATGAGTTCCCCCTCCCGAACCCCCCTCCCACCTCCCTCCTCCCCTTGTCCTCCCTCTGGATCATCCCCGCACGCCAGCCCCGAGCATCCTGTAACATGCATTGACCATGAACTGGCGATTCATTTCACATATGATAATAAACATGTTTTAATGCCATTCTCCCAAACCATCCCACCCTCGCCCTCTCCCACAGAGTCCCAAGACTGTTCTATACATCTGTGTCTCTTTTGCTGTCTCATATACAGGGTTATCATTTGTATCTTTCTAAATTCCATATATATGCGTTAGTATACTGTATTGGTGTTTTTCTTTCTGGCTTACTTCACTCTGTATAATAGGCTCCAGTTTCATCCACCTCATTAGAACTGATTCAAATGCATTCTGGGAAAGTTTGGGGGCGGGAGGAGAAGGGGACGACAGAGAATGAGATGGCTGGATGGCATCACCGACTCTGTGGACATGAGTTTGAGTGAACTCCGGGAGTTGGTGATGGACAGGGAGGCTTGGCGTGCTGTGATTCATGGGGTCGCAGAGAGTCGGACACGACTGAGCAACTGAACTGAACTGAAATGAATACTCCATTGTGTATATGTACCCCTTTTATAACCTACTATTACCTTGTGAAAAAAAGACCCTATTCTTAAAGCAAACTTTTATATATATATTTTTACAATTTTTGTGATTGGTTTTGTTTTGTATTTTTAATATTGTTTTTTGAGAGTCTAACCTCTACTCTAGATTTTTAATCTTTGCCTTTTGGTATTTGTTATCAGTTTTGTACCTTTGAGAATCTAATCTTCAGTATCCATTTTCACTTAGGAGTGTGATTACTGGCTTGATTGCTCTCTCCCCTTTTGATGCTCCCTTTTCTCCCCCAGGTCACCTCTGTCTCCTCCCTCCCTCTTCTCTTCTCTGCTTAACTCTGTGAATCTCTCTGGGTTTCCAGGCTGTGGAGAACACTTAGGGAACTGATTACTGGCTAGCTTGCTCTCTCTCCTTTTGACTCCCCCTCTTCTCCTACTGGTCACTTCTGTCTCCCTCCTCCCTCTTCTCTTCTCCGTGTAACTCTGTGAACCTCTCTGGGTGTCCCTCGCTGTGAGAATTGTTTCACCATTAACCTAGACATTTTATCATCTGTGCTGTATGGATGGAGAAGTCTTGAGGCTATTGTAAGAATAAGACAGAAAGCCAGAGGCAGGAGACTTAACTCCAGAACTTGAGAACATCAGAGAACTCCTGATTCCAGGGAACATTAATAGAAAAGAGCTCATCCAAAAGCCTCCATACCTACACTGAAACCAAGTTCCACCCAAGAGCCAACAAGTTCCAGAGCAAGACATACCATGCTAATTCTCCAGCAAAGCAGGAACACAACCCTGAGCATTAAAAGACAGGCTTTCCAAAGCCATGCAAACCCCAAAGACACCCCAGAAATCACCACTGGACACATCATTGCACTTCAGAGAGAAGAGATCCAGCTCCATCCACCAGAACACAGACTCAAGCTCCCCTAACCAGCAAACCTTGACAAGCCACTAGTCCAACCCCACTCACAGGGTTGTAGGCTCCACAATAAAGAGGAACCACAAAATTTCAGCCTACAGAAAGGCCACCCCAAACACAGCAATCTGAAAAAAATTAAAAGGTAGAGAAATATTACCAGGTAAAGGAACATGATAAATTCCCACCAAACCAAACAAAAGAGGAGGAGATAGGGAGTCTACCTGAAAAAGAATTCAGAATAATGATAGTACAGATGATCCAAAAACTTGAAAACAAAATGGAGTTACAGATATATAGACTAGAGACAAGGAATGAGAAGATGAAACAATGTTTAATAAGGACCTAGAAGAAATAAAGAAGAGTCAGTCAATAATAAATAATGCAATAAATGAGATCAAAAGCACTCTGGAGGGAACCAACAGTAGAATAACTGAGGAAGAAGATAGGATATATGAGTTGGAAGACAGAATGGTGGAAATAAATGAAGCAGAGAGGAAAAAAAGAATTAAAAGAAATGAGGACAACCTCAGAGACTCTGGGACAATATTAAACACTCCAACATTCAAATCACAGGAGTCCCAGAAGAATGAGACAAAAAGAAAGGGAGTGAGAAAATACTTGAGGAGATAATAGTTGAAAGCTTTCCTAAAATGTGGAAGGAAACAGATACCCAAGTCCAAGAAACCTAGAGAGTCCCAAACAGGATAAACTCAAGGCAAAACACCCCAAGACACATATTAATCAAACAAATGAAGATCAAACACAAAGAGCAAATATTAAAAGCAGCAAGGGGAAAGCAACAAATAACAGACAAGGGGATCCCTATAAGGATAACAATTGACCTTTCAACAGAAACTCTTCAGGACAGAAGGGAATTGCAGGACATACTTAAAGTCATGAAAGAGAAAAACCTACAACCCAGATTACTCTACCCAGCAAGGATCTCATTTAAATATGAAGGAGAAATCAAAAGCTTTACAGACAAGCAAAAGCTGAGCAAATTCAGCACCAGCAAACCAGCTCTTCAACAAATGCTTAAGGATCTTCTCTAGACAGGAAACACAGAAAAGGTTTATAAACTTGAACCCAAAACAACAAAGTAAATGGCAATGGGATCATCCTTATCAATAATTACCTTAAATGTAAATTGGTTGAATGCCCCAACCAAAAAAGCAAAGACTGGCCGAATGGATACAAAAACAAGACCCCTATATATGTTGTCTACAAGAGACCCACCTCGAAACAAGGGAAACATATAGACTAAAAGTGAAGGGCTGGAAAAAGATATTCCACACAAATAGAGACCAAAAGAAAGCAGGAGTAGCAATACTCATAGCAGATAAAATAGACTTTGAAATAAAGACTGTGAAAAGGGACAAAGAAGGACACTACATAATAATCAAAGGATCAATCCAAGAAGAAGATATAACAATTATAAATATATATGCACCCAACATAGGAAGGTGCATATAAATATATATGCACCCAACAATTATAAATATATATGCAACCCAACCCTTTACCTCAATACGTAAGGCAAATGCTAACAAGTATGAAAGGGGAAATTAACCATAACACAATAATCAGTTCAGTTCAGTCGCTCAGTCGTGTCCGACTCTTTGCGACCCCATGAATCACAGCACGCCAGGCCTCCCTGTCCATCACCAACTCCCGGAGTTCACTCAAACTCATGTCCATCGAGTCGGTGATGCCATCCAGCCATCTCATTCTCTGTCGTCCCCTTCTCCTCCCACCCCCAATCCCTCCCAGCATCAGAGTCTTTTCCAGTGAGTCAACTCGTCGCATGAGGTGGCCAAAGTATTGCAGTTTCAGCTTTAGCATCAGTCCTTCCAATGAACACCCAGGATTGATCTCCTTTAGAATGGACTGGTTAGATCTCCTTGCAGTCCAAGGGACTCTCAAGAGACTTCTCCAGCACCACAGTTCAAAAGCATCAATTCTTCGGCGATCAGCTTTCTTCACAGTCCAACTCTCACATTCATACATGACCACGGGAAAAACTATAGCCTTGACTAGACGGACCTTTGTTGGCAAAGTAATGTCTCTGCTTTTTAATATGCTATCTAGGTTGGTCATCGGAGAAGGCAATGGCAAGCCACTCCAGTACCCTTGCCTAGAAAATCCCATGGATGGAGGAGCCTGGTAGGCTGCAGACCGTGGGGTCACTATGGGTCGGACATGACTGGGCGACTTCACTTTCACTTTTCACTTTCACACATTGGAGAAGGAAATGGCAACCCACTCCAGTGTTCTTGCCTGGAGAATCCCAGGGACGGGGGAACCTGGTGGACTTCCGTCTATGGGGTCACACAGAGTCGGACACGACTGAAGTGACTTAGTAGCAGCAGCAGCAGGTTGGTCATAACTTTCCTTCCAAGGAGTAAGCGTCTTTTAATTTCCTGGCTGCAATCAGCATCTGCAGTGATTTTGGAGCCCAAAAAAACAAAGTCTGACACTGTTTCCACTGTTTCCCCATCTATTTCCCATGAAGTAATAGGACCAGATGCCATGATCTTTGTCTTCTGAATGTTGAGCTTAAGCCAACCTTTTCACTCTCCTCTTTCACTTTCATCAAGAGGCTTTTGAGTTCCTCTTCACTCTCTGCCATAAGGGTGGTGTCATCTGCATATCTGAGGTTATTGATATTTCTCCCGGCAATCTTGATTCCAGCTTATGCTTCTTCCAGCCCAGCGTTCCTCATGATGTACTCTGCATATAAGTTAAATAAGCAGGGTGACAATATACAACCTTGACAGACTCCTTTTCCTATTTGGAACCAGTCTGTGGAACAACAGACTGGAACAGCACAATAATAGTGGGAGACTTTAATACCCCACTCACACCTATGGATAGATCAACCAAACAGAAAATTAGCAAGGAAACACAAACTTTAAATGATACAATGGACCAGTTATACCTAACTGATATCTATAGGACATATCACCCCAAAACAATGAATTTCACCTTTTTCTCAAGTGTACATGGAACATTCTCCAGGATAGGTCACATCCTGAGCCATAAATCTAGCCTTGGTAAATTAAAAAAAAAAAAAAAATCATTTCAAGCATCTTTTCTGATCACATGCAGTAAGATTAAATGTCAACTATAGGGAAAAAAAATATTTAAAATACAAACATATGGAGGCTAAAAAACACGCTTCTGAATAACCAACAAATTACAGAATAAATCAAAAAGGAAGTCAAAATATGCCTGGAAACAAATGAAAATGAAAACACGACAACCCAAAATCTATGGGATTCAGTAAAAGCAGTGCTAAGGGGAAGGTTCATAGCAATACAAGCTTACCTCAAGAAACAAGAGAAAAATCAAATAAATAACCTAACTTTACACCTAAAGCAGCTAGAAAAACAAGAAATGAAGAACCCCAGGGTTAGTGGAAGGAAAGAAATCATAAAAATTAGAGCAGAAATAAATGAAAAAGAAACAAAGGAGAATATAGCAAAAATCAACAAAACTAAAAGCTGGTTCTTTGAGAAGAAAAATAAAATAGACAAACCATTAGCCAGACTCAAGGGAAAAAAAGGAGAAGAATCAAATCAACAAAATTAGAAATGAAAATGGAGAAATCGCAATAGACAACACAGAAATACAAAGGATCATAAGAGACTACTAGCAGCAACTATATGCCAATACAATGGACAACTAGGAAGAAATGGAGGAATTCTTAGAAAAATATAACCTTTCAAAACTGAACCAGGAAGAAATAGAAAATCTTAACAGACCCCTCACAAGCACAGAAATCAAAACAGTAATCAAAAATCTTCCAACAAACAAAAGCCCACAACCAGATGGTTTCACAGGTGAATTCTATCAAAAATTTAGAGATGAGCTAATACTTATCCTACTCAAACTCTTCCAGAAAATTGCAGAGGAAGGTAAACTTCCAAACTCATTCTATGAGGCCACCATCACCCTAATACCAAACCTGACAAAGATGCCACACACACACAAAGAAAACTACAGGCCAATATCACTGATGAAAACAGATGCAAAAATCCTCAACAAAATTCTAGCAAAAAGAATCCATCAACATATTAAAAAGATCATACATCATGACCAAGTGGATTTTATCTCAGGGGTGCAAGGATTCTTCAATATTCACAAATCGATCGATGTGATACACCACATTAACAAATTGAAAGATAAAAACCATATGGTTATCTCAATAGATGCAGAGAAAGCCTTTGACAAAATTCAACAGTCATTTATGATAAAAACCCTCCAGAAAGCAGGCATAGGAGGAACATACCTCAACATATAAAAGCCATATATGATAAACCCACAGCAAACATTATCCTCAATGGCAAAAAATTGAAAGCATTTCCCCTAAAGTAAGGAGCAAGACAAGGGTGCTCATTCTCACAACTACTATTCAACATAGTTTTGGAAGTTTTAGCCACAGCAATCAGAGAAGAAAAAGAAATCAAAGGAATCCAGATTGGAAAAGAAGTAAAACTCTCACTGTTTGCAGATGATGTGATCCTCTACACAGAAAACCCTAAGGACCCCACCAGAAAATTAGTAGAGCTAATCAATGAATATAGTAAAGTTGCAGGATATAAAATTAATACACAAAAACCCCATGCATTCCTATACACTAACAATGAGAAAACATAGAGAAATTAAGGAAACAGTCTCATTCACCATTGCGATGAAAATAATAAAATACTTAGGAATAAATCTATCTAAAGAAACAAAAGACCTATATATAGAAAACTATAAAACACTGATGAAAGAAATCAAAGATGACACAAATAGATGGAGAAATATACCATGTTCATGGACCAGAAGAATCAATACAGTGAAAATTAGTATACTACCCAAAGCAATCTTTAGGGCTTCCCTGGTGGCTCAGAGGTTAAAGCGTCTGCCTCCAATACGGGAGACCCGGGTTCGATCCCTGGGTCGGGAAGATCCCCTGGAGAAGGAAATGGTAACCCACTCCAGTATTGTTGCCTGGAGAATCCCATGGACGGAGAAGCCTGGTAGGCTACAGTCCACGGGGTCGCAAAGAGTCGGACACGACTGAGCGACGGAACGGAACAGACGGACCCAAAGCAATCTATAGATTCAATACAATCCCTATAAAGCTACCAAAGGTATTTTTCACAGAACTAGAACAAATAATTTTACATTTTGTATGGAAATACAAAAAACCGCAAATAGCCAAAGCAATCTTGAGAAAGAAGAATGGAACTGGCAGAATCAACCTACCTGACTTCAGACTTTACTACAAAGCCATAGTCAAGACAGTATGGAACTGGCACAAAGATAGAAATATAGATCAACGGAACAAAATAGAAAGCCCAGAGATAAATCCATGCCCCTGTGGACACCTTATCTTTGACAAAGGAGGCAAAAATACACAATGGAGAAAAGACAATCTCTTTAACAAGTGGTGGTGGGAAAACTGGTCAACTACCTGTAAAAGAATGAAACTAGAACACTTTCTAACACCGTATACAAAAATAAACTCAAAATGGATTAAAGATCTAAATATAAGACCAGAAACTATAAAACTCCTAGAGGAAAACATAGGCAAACACCCTCTGACATAAATTACAGCAAGATCCTCTATGACCCACCTCCCAAAGTAATGGAAATAGAAGTAAAAATAAACAAATGGGACCTAATCAAACTTTTAAGTTTTTGCACAATGAAGGAAACTATAAGCAAGGTGAAAAGACAGCCTTCAGAATGGGAGAAAATAATAGCAAATGAAGCAACTGACAAAGAATTAATCTCAAAAATATACAAGCAGCTCATGCAGCTCAATACCAGAAAAATAAATGACCCATCCAATAAAAAAATAGGCCAAAGAACTAAACAGACATTTCTCCAAAGAAGACATACAGATGGCTAACAAACACATGAAAAGATGCTCAAAATCACTCATTTTCAGAGAAATGCAAACCAAAGCCACAATGAGGTACCATCTCACACCACCGGTCAGAACAGCTGTGATCAGAAAGTCTACAAACAATAAATGCTGGGGAGGGTATGGAGAAAAGGGAACCCTCTTACACTGTTGGTGGGAATGCAAACTAGTACAGCCACTATGGGGAACAGTGTGGAGATTTCTTTAAAAACTGGAAATAGAACTGCTATATGACCCAGCAATCCCACTTCTGGGCATACACACCAAGGAAACCAGAATTGAAAGAGACACATGTACCCTAATATTCATCATAGTACTGTTTACAATAACTAGGACATTGAAGCAACCTAGATGTCCATAGGCAGACAAATGGATAGTAAAGTTGTAGTACATATACACAATGGAATACTACTCAGCTATTAAGAAGAACTCATTTGATTCAGTTCTAATGAGGTGGATGAAACTGGAGCCTATTATACAGAATGAAGTCAGAAAGAAAAACACCAATACAGTATATTAACATATATATGGAATTTAGAAAGACGGTAATGATGAGCCGATATGTGAGACAGCAAAAGAGACAGAAATAAACAACAGACTTTTGGACTCTGGGGAAGAAGTCAAGGGTAGGATAATTTGCGAGAATAGCATTGAAACATGCATATTACCATATGTGAAATATATGACCAGTCCAAGTTCAATGTATGAAATAGCACACTCAAAGCCTGTGCACTGGGACAACCCAGAGGGATGGGATGGGAAAGGAGGTGGGAGGGGAGTTTGGGATGGGGGATACATGTACACCCATGGCTGGTTTATGTCAATTTATGGCAAAAGCCATCACAATATTGTAAAGTAATTAGCCTCCAATTAAAATAAATTAATTAAAAATTTTTAAAAAAGGAATCCACTAACCAATATAGATAGATAGATACTAAGTGGCAACAGAGAAGAATGGTGAAATCATTTAAAGTCAGGTTAGGGTGAGAACAAGTTAGAGTATTAATCAAGAGGAAAAATGATCAGCTGCCTTAAATGCTTATATTCTGCCTAGGGCCATAATTCTTATATCTATGTCACACATTTGCTTTAGGAGAGAAACTGGCATCTTCAAGGCTCACCAACAGAAAAGTTGTTGGCTTATTGACGCTTGAATAGTTCTCTGAGCCCCAGGAAACTTCCAGAAGGCTCATAAGTGTCCACCTAAGTACAGAGGTGCTGCAGGCAAAACAGACTCTGTAATTTGACTCCCTATTACTCACTCCTTCCTTTTACCATGAAAACATAACTTCAATTTAGATTAACCTCTGTGTCCAGCCTCAATCAATGGATTGGGATTGATTTAAACCAATCACAAAATTCTATTTCCAAATTTCCCAGCCTCCTTAGCACATGAGGAATGCCATGAGACACAATTTTGGTTGTTGAGACAAAAGGAAGCTCTGATGTAAGGATTTCTAGAATCTGAGCAAGCTTTAACTTTACTGAAAAGTTGCAAATGCAGTTGACATGACCTTTTCTTCCATTACCTGGCTTTGGATAGGAGAAAAAAAAAAAAAAAGAATGGCTGGAGAAGCAGCAGCTGTTTTGTGACCATAAGGAAAAGACCAAGAGGAATATAATGATATCTGCCACACAATGCTGCAACCACTGAAACAACACCAGCAATTACCTACCTGAATTCTCATTACAGGAGAAAAATACAGTCTGAAAGAATATTCTGAGACTCATGAGAATGAAGCCCAGGTGAAAACAGTGGAGCACAGGCTTAAACAATGCTGTTCCTTAAAAGGCTAATACAGTTAAGTTTGGGATAAAAAGCTGCATCCTCAGTTCCCATCTTGGAATATATCACTTACTAAGTACTTAGCACAATGTATTGAAAATTCCTGCATTTTATATGTTATGGGGAGAGACTGCCTCTCCTTGCTCTGGGGTCCGAATACAGACTCAAGGAGAAGGAACTCCCTAGTTCAAGGGGATATCACATTGTGATTGTCCCATTTGATTTGGACACTCACTCTCTGAAGCCACTGAAGCAAGTGGCTTAGTTACACAGCTGCTCCTGCTACCATCATATGGCTAAGGAGGAGGGGTAGTTCTTAGCAAAGGATGCTGGTGTGTCTCAGACTGCAGTGTGTCCCAGTGTGAGTCCCCTGCAGCGAGGAAATCCCTGTGCTAGAGGTTAATATAATTAAATTAAAATTAAAGTTGTTCAGTCGTGTCCGACTCTTTCAGACCCCATGGACTGTAGCCCACCAGGCTCCTCTCTCCATGGAATTCTCCAGGCAAGAATACTGGAGTGGGTAGTCATTCCCTTTTCCAAGGGATCTTCCTGACCCAGGGATTGAACCCAGGTCTCCTGCATTGCAGGCAGATCCTTTATTGTCTAAACCACCAGGGAAGCCTCATGCTAGAGATTATAGGACATTAAAGACTCTGAAAAGTCCTGCAGTAAACATATACACAGTTTATGCTTAAACTCAATGTCTCCCAAATTCACAGTATCATAACCCTCTTTTCCTTTTTTCCCCTTTGTCTTAAAAATTAGTTTAACATTCCATAATATCAAACCATGCATTTCATGATTTTCAAAATTCACTTTGGGAAACTAACCTAAAACAAAGCCATTTTCTATACTGTCTCATTAAAGTGGCATCTTCATACTGGAATTGTTGTTAATTTCCTAAAGTACAGTCTTCTCCAGGAAGCAGCGTAGAGATAAAAATAGTCAAAGGTGTCCCAAGATGAGACTTCAGAAATGGGTCAGTTTGAATTTTCACTGTATACATAAGGAAATAGATGATCCAGCCAGGGAAGAACTCACTCAATGGCCAATGGCTCTAGCTATTGGTAGAACACAGAGCAACCTCTCCATGGCATGAACATCAATGCTTGGAGGGCTTCCCTGTTATAGAAGATAATCCTAAAGTATTAGCTTTCACATACAGAGGTGGCCCTACCATGGAGAAGCACCCCAACTGAACACATGGCAAGGAAATTTCCAGAATGTGGTTCAGGATAATCCAAGTTCTCACATTTCCTCAGTGCCAGTCAGTAAAGGTTAAGAACGTTTTTAAGGGACTTCCCTGGTGGTCCAGTGGTTAAGAATCTGCCTTCCAGTGCAGGGGACACAAATTCAATCCCTGATCTGGGAAGATCCCATATGCAACTAAGCCCATGCACTGCAACTACTGAAGCCTACACACTCAAGAGCCTGTGCTTTGCAACAAGAGAAGCCACTGCAAAGAGAACCCCGCGTGTCACAACTTGGGACTAGCCCCCACTCACTGCAACTAGAGAAAACCCAGGGGCAGTAACAAAGACCCAGTGCAGTCAAAAATAAAATACATAAATAAAAAGAATATCAGGGAAGATTCAGTTCAGTTCAGTTCAGTCGCTCAGTCATGTCCGACTTTTGAGACCCCATGAATCACAGCACACCAGGCCTCCCCGTCCATCACCAACTCCCGGAGTTCACTCAAACTCATGTCCACCGAGTCGGTAATGCCATCCAGCCACCTCATTCTCTGTCGTCCCCTTCTCCTCCCGCCCCCAAACCCTCCCAGCATCAGAGTCTTTTCCAGTGAGTCAACTAGTCGCATGAGGTGGCCAAAGTATTGGAGTTTCAGCTTCAACATCAGTCCTTCCAATGAACACCCAGGATTGATCTCCTTTAGAATGGACTGATTGGATCTCCTTGCAGTCCAAGGGACTCTCAAGAGTCTTCTCCAGCACCACAGTTCAAAAGCATCAATTCTTTGGCGATCAGCTTTCTTCACAGTCCAACTCTCACATCCATACATGACCACGGGAAAAACCATAGCCTTGACTAGGCGGACCTTGGCAATAAATTCACGTTCCTGCCACTTACTAGCTGTGTGACCTTGCAGAAGCCACTTAATCTCTCTTTGCTTCAGTCTTCTCATCAGATACGTAGGTATGGAAGGTGTGGAGTGTCTCCACTTGGTAGACCAGTTGTGAAGGATTAATTTACATAATACTAATCAACTGCTTAAAACTGTGCCTGGTACATGAGGTAAGTGATGAAAAATGTTTAATTATATGATTCCATGTATAAAAAATGTCCAGAACAGGCAAATCTTTAGAGATAGAATATAGATGAGTGGTAGCCAGGAGGTAGGGTGAGGAGAGACTGGGAAAAGATTGTTAAAGGGTAAGAAAATGTCCTAAAATTGATAGTGGTGATGGCTGCACACCTCCATGAACAGACTAAAAACCACTGAATTGTGAACTTTAAAGGAGTGAATTGTATGGTCTATGAATTATATATCAATAAAAATGTTAAATAAGAAATAAGCATGTACTTTGATTAATTTTAATGCAGAAGCCACATCAGAGTTTAGACTAGAACTTTGTACTTAGCAGGCATTCAGTATTATGAAACTGAATATACTCTGTTTTCTTGTCTCTAAGATGTATATTTTTCCTTCATGTTCTAACTCTTCTGAAATTGTGACGTATCATGTAGTTGATATGCATATTTAATGTCATTTCCTGTGCCCTCCAAAAAAGCTGCTCTTAAATTAATAGTTTGTCTTGCTATCAGTGGCATCCTGGAATCAAGAAATACAGTAATACAAGATCAAGCAACGTTATATCTTAATAAGCTGGGGGAAGGCATGTGGTAGCAGGTGCTGTCATCCAAACATTCAGTTCAGTTCAGTCACTCGGCCATGGCTGACTCTTTGTGACCCCATGGACTGCAGCACGCCATGACTCCTTGTCCATCACCAACTCCCAGAGCTTACTCAGACTCATGTCCATCAAGTCAGTGATACCATCCAACCATCTCATCCTCTGTCATCCCCTTCTCCTCCCACCTTCAATCTTTCCCATCATCAGAGTCTTTTCCAGTGAGTCAGTTCTTCACATCAGGTGGCCAAAGTATTGGAGTTTCAGCTTCAGCATCAGCCCTTTCAATTAATATTCAGGACTGATTTCCTTCAGGATGGACTGGCTGGATCTCCTTGCAGTCCAAGGGACTCTCAAGAGTCTTCTCCAACACCACAATTCAAAAGCATCAATTCTTCAGCACTCAGTTTTCTTTACAGTCCAACTCTCATATGCACACATTCATGCATGACTGCTGGAAAAACCATAGCTTTGAGTAGAAAGACCTTTGTTGGCAAAGTAATGTCTCTGCTTTTTAATACGCTGTCTAGGTTGGTCATAGCTTTTCTTCCAAGGAGCAAGAGTCTTTTAATTTCATGGCTGCAGTCACCATCTGCAGTGATTTTGGAACTCAAGAAAATAAAGCCTGTCACTGTCTCCATTGGTGGGGACCTATGTGTCATGAAGTGATGGGACTGGATGCCATGATCCAAACATTAACTGACCATTATTATATGCCAGACTTCAGAAAGCATTACCATTCACACTTTCCTCATCTGAGGAGTCTTGTTCAAAATGTTTATCCACAAGCTTTTGATAAAGCAGAGTGGCAATTGACTCAGCTTTCATGGCCTTTCAGATCCTAGCTGAGGACTTTCCATGTGGCTCAGTAATTAAAAATCCACCTGCCAAAGCAAGAGACATGGGTTTGATCGCTGGCCCAGGAAGATCCCACATCCCGCAAGGCAACTAAGCCCATGTACCACAACTATTGAGCCTGTGCTCTGAAGCCCACAAGCCTCAACTACTGAAGTCCATTCACCCTAGAGCCTGTACTCAGCAACAAGAGAAGCACTGCAACATGAGAGTAGCCCCTGCCCGCTGCAACTAGAGAAAGCCCACATGCAGCAATGAAGACTCGGTGCAGCCAAAAAATAATTTTTTAAAAATCCTTGTTGAGTACGCAGGCCATGTTTCATACCTGGGTTGTAGTAGTTGCTACCTGCCCAACCCCAGGTATTCTTGGTCTACCTTTGAGTTTGCCCATAGTCCCTGCCTGTGGCTGACTTCCCACTTCAGGTACCTGCCTCTTTCTGGTTTTTTGCCTCAGAGTTTCTTCAGGCAGGGAGCTTGCCCAGAACACACAGGGAAGGGAGAAGTGCCAGTGATCCAACGGCCTGGGAGAAATCCTCAGTCAATGAAGCTACATCCCAGCCTCTCAGCCCAGATAACTCAGGAGGTGTGTTGCACACGTTTTCTCAGAGGATCCAAGAGGGGATGGAGCACCAGTTGCCCAAGAACTTGCTCATGAATGAAACTTTACTAGATTATCTCCCTTCCCTCTCTTTCTACCCTCCCCTCCTTCAATGTGATTCATGGGGTCTATTTCCCCAGGTAAGCCACCTGCTTGGGTCCTTGTCTTGGGGTTGGCTTTTGAGGAAATACAAGCTGAGGTTGGGGGCTTCCCAGGTGGTGCCAGTGGTAAAGAACTCTCCTGCCAATGCAGGAGATGTAAGAGATGTGGGTTCAATCCCTGGGTCGGGAAGATCCCCTGGAAGAGGGCATGGCAACCCACTCCAGTATTCTTGCCTGAAGAATCCCATAGACAGAGGAGCCTGGTGGGCTACATCCCATCTTAGGGTCGCAAAGAGTTGGACAAGTGACTTAGCACACACTCATGCAAGCTGAGGCTGATACTTTGAAGACAACTGAAAACTTCAAACAGATCTTTTTACATGTATTTATTTGTACTTCACCTCACCTTCCAGGGGATTCATGGTGACCAAGCACTGAATTGCAATCAGTAGAAATGATGAATTCATAAATAATAAGGAACTGAGACCATGAAATTAAGGAATAAGTAGTATATTATTCAGACCGGGCTGCCATAACAAAAGAGCACAGACTGGATGGCTTAGACAATAGGAATGCAGTTCTCATCGTCCTGGAGGCTGGAAGTCCCAGATCAGGGTCTGGCGGTGTTCCGTTTCTGATGAGAGCTCTCCTCCTGGCTGGCAAATGACTGTCTTCTCACCATGTCCTCACATGGCCTTTCCGCTGCACCTACACAGACAGTGAGCGACCTCTGGTGTCTCTTCCTCCTCTGATGAGGACATCACTCCTGTTAGATGGGGTCCTGCCCTACCACATGTGCTGTGTGCTAAGTCGCTTCAGTCGTGTATAATTTAAGCTTATTTGCCTCCCTTAGACCCCACCTCCAGATACACTCACACTGAGTGTTAAGGCTTCAACATACTTAATGGAGTGCAAAATTCAGTCCACAGCAGGTGGCAACTAATACATTGTATTTAATTCTTTGTGTATTTATCTGTTTTCCTCCACAGACACATCTAGGTATTCCCATAGCCTCTGGTCTGGCATGAATGAGTGCAGAGTGTATGTTCATCAAACTGAGCTGAATGGGGACAACACACATGTACTGGCCACCAAGAGTATATGTGGCTTTCTGAATACAAGAAAGCTTGGCAGTCAAAACTAAAAAGGGAAGTACAGGGACTTCCCTGGTTGTCCAGTGGCTAAGACTCTGCACTCCTGATGCAGGGGTCCCAGGTTTGATCCCTGGTCAGGGAACTAGATCCCACAGACCACAACTAAGGGTTCTCATGCTAACATCTAAAGATCCCACATGCTGAAACTAATGATCCTACATGCCACAACTAAAACCTGTCATAGCCAAATAAATAAATAAAAAGGGATACATAGGGAGTGGCATAATTCCCATTATCAAAAACGTAATAGTCCATTTTGTCAAGGAAAACACTTTCAGCTTCATCAAACATGGCATTTCTCCCACTCTCACAATACCTCCAAGCCTCTGTATTTCCCCTTTATCTACAAAACATCTGTTTCCCTCTCATCAAAATAGCCTTCAAGTCTTTGTCCCATCTTTTCTCAAGCTCCAAGAAGATTCTTATTTCTTTTTAAAAAAGGAGTTGTGCTCTCCAAACACCATTTGTTAATGAGGATTTTTGGCTGTTGGTAAAAAAAAAAAAAAAAAAATACCAACTCAAAAGTACCATCAAAGGGAGAAAATCAGCTCATGAAAATGTAAATCACAGGTTATGTGGCTTCAGGCATAGCTGGATCCAGGAGCTCAAACAATGCCATTGGAACGTTGCATCCCTCCATCTTTTATGTCTGCACCCACCTTGTGCTGGTTCCATTTACAGACAGGTAGCTTCCTCCAGCAACAAGATGGCTTCTAGAAATACTAGGCTTACATTCTCAGAGCTCCAGTTTCAACAGGAAAGAGAAAGCATGCCTCTTTTCTGACTGTACAAGAAAAAAGTCTTAATTGGATCACAGTGACCTCATTGGCTTCGCTTGGGTCATGTGACAATACCCCAGGGTTTCAAAGGGTATGAGAGTCTGATTGGCCAGGCTTAGGCCGCATGCTCACCCCTGGAGGAAGTGAGGGGGATAGGGAGGGACATGGAAATCATCATGGTGAAGTCAAATCCACCAGAAACACATGGACTAAAAGTGGGGGAGACATGGTAACTGAGGGGAAATTGAGGATACATTTATCAGAGAAACTGTGTATACTGGATTCTGGGCAGGAAATGACCAGTGCTTCATAACTTCCAGTTAATATCAACTATTCCTTCATATTCTATCTTATGTTAGGGATGAGGAAGGTCAACCATAATAAATCCAATCACTCAAATAAATTCATTTTATATTTTAAAAATAAAAGTTCTTTTCAGGACTCCAAAATCATAGCTATGAATCAAGTATTAAGAAATGGATTTTTCATGGAGACAACAGAGAAGGCAATGGCAACCCACTCCAGTACTCTTGCCTGGAAAATCCCATGGACAGAGGAGCCTGGTGGGCTGCAGTCCATGGGATCACTAAGAGTTGGACATGACTGAGTGACTTCACTTTCACTTTTCACTTTCATGCATTAGAGAAGGAAATGGCAACCCACTCCAGTGGTCTTGCCTTGAGAATCCCAGGGTCAGGGAAGCCTGGTGGGCTGCCATCTCTGGGGTTGCACAGAGCTGGACATGACTGAAGCAACTTAGCAGCAGCAGCACGGAGACATAGATTATATTCCTTCTGTAAAAAAAACAAGTGTAGCTAAAAAAGATAATCTATTTTAAAAGATTTAGGTATTTCAAAGCTTGACTGGGCAGTAAACCTCAAATACCAGTGAGTTTCACTCCTATATACAACCTCCAAAGACTCATAAAAAGACTCATCATTGTTTTGAGGACTGGAACCAGCTTATTAGGTTTGCTGGCCGTATAAGCAATAGGCAGGCAGTGTGCTAACATTCACTGTCACTCAATCAGAGCTTTACCCACCAAAAGAACAAAGGGTTAAAAAAAAAAAAAGCTGAAACCAGGGAAGAACTTTCTCAGCTTCTCAGCTTCCAAGAGTTAAATTTTTGAGCTTTCTTGCTTGAAAGTTTTCACCATCTCTTCTAAAGAAACCAGCCCAGCTGATGTGCTCAGTCACGTCAGACTCTTTGAGACCCCACAGACTATAGCCCACTAGGCTCCTCTGTCCATGGGATTTCCCAGGCAGAAATACTGGAGTGGGTTGCCATCTCCTCCTCCAGGGGATCTTCCCAACCCAGGGATCGAACTTGCGTCTCCTGTGTCTCCTGCATTGCAGAGGGATTCTTTACCTCCTGAGCCATCGGGGAAGCTCAGCCCAGCTGTTACACTACTGTCAGAGCAGCCGTGGATTTCTCCCAATATGCTCAGCAATTTAATCTATATTACCTGCAACAGGGAGGAATTTGCAGAACCATTCATAGCTGCTTTGTCAGGATACAGTAGCTATCTGTTGCTAAAATAATGCTGTGTAACAAACTCCCCCCAGACTCAGTGTCTTGACAGGATAGTTATTTTAGCTCATGATTCTACTTGGCTTGGTGGGTCTCCCTTCTGGTTTTGGCTAGATGTCAGCTAGGAGGACTGCAAGATTCAGTTCTGCTCCATGAATCTCTCATCCTCACCCTGAGACCAGTGGCCAAGCCTGGGAATGTCCTTGTCACAGCAGTGGCAGAGGGCAAGAACAGACAGGACCAATCAGGAAGGATTTGCTTGCCTCTACTAGTCGCATTTGCTGACACTGTATTGGCCCAGTGCAGTCATGTAGTGGTCCAGAGCCAAAGTGGGAAGGCTCTATAAAGTCACATGACATGGCTCTTGGGCAGGGTACCATTTTGACAAACTACCAAAGGAGACAACTGTGAAGATGATAACAAAGGTGGTCTTGGGTCTAATTAGCTGGCATTTAGGCAAGAAAAAGTAGCAGAATTTATTTTCCAGTGTCATTATTCTTTTTTACCTTTCATTAAATAGCTTTTATGTAGAGGGAGGATGGAAACAGAAGCCTCCTGAGGTTGACATCAAATAAGAAAGATCCAGGTACCCAAAAAAAATAAAGGAAAAAGGGAAGACTTTAATATTAAATAAGGAAAATCACAGCTTCTGCCGCCACCCCAGGAGGTAAGAGGTGCCAGGAGGTGTCTCCTGCAAAAATAACCAACAATAAGAATTTACTAAGTTTTTTGCCAAGAAATCTTCAAGGTGACCCCAGGCAGGGACTTCAGGCTCCAGGGAAGAAGAGGGAGTGTCCCAGTGAGGCGTTCAAAAGGAGAGGTTGCCATTTACTTTCACAAGTGGTTGAAACACCTAGAGCCAAACCTAAAATTAGGAAATTAAAACTAAGGGAATTCAGGCAGGACCATTTCCATCAAAAACACCAGGCATATGGGCCATGCTGTCAAGTGGAGACCATCAAACTGAAAAGTGCAAATGAATCTGGGAGATTAGACAGATCAGCTGGAAAAGGAGGCAAGTGCCTTTTGAAGGCCCAGATCGGAGATCTGATTTTGTCCCCGGCAGGAAGGCTGCCCTCCACTTCTGTCCAGCCCTTTGAGACAGCCATTTGCTTTAGAACATTTGGTGTCGCCCCTGGAAAACTTTCTACAAAGAAAAAAATAATAATAAAAGTCCCCCAGGATATTACTCAATAGAAAGCTCTTTTTGAAAGTGTCTGTAACAGCCTGTTGTGTGTTTTAATGAGTTGAAACATGTGCCTCCATTGGCTGGGATTTTAAAGAAAGCCTCTATCTGTCTGCTCCCTCTGGCTCCTATTAGTTCCTGTTTGATTCTGCATATTCATAAAATGCTCGGCAGGACACATCACAGTTCAAACAAGGCTTTCAGCTTTGCTGACTTGAATAAGCCTCTTCCTCTCCACTCTGCAGCTAATCCACTGAGCTCATAAGACACACTGGGCATTTTGAGCTGTGGGTTGGCAGAACAAGGTACAGATTTCACAGGCTACTAACATCCTTTCTTGGAGAACCAGTAGGGAAAGGGGGTCCCAAGATGGGCTCTGCCTACTTCTGTTTAGCATGGGGACTAGGAGTCTTCCCCCATCTCAGTTTGCAAAATAGTTTACATTTTCATAAAAGTCTGAAAGTGTTCATCACTCAGTCGTGTCCAACTCTTTGTGACCCTATCTATGGAATTCTCTAGGAAAGAATACTGGAGTGGGTAGACATTCCCTTCTCCAGGGGATCTTCCTGACCAAGGGATCAAACCTGAGTCTCCCACACTGCAGGCAGATTCTTTACTGTATGAGCCACCAGGTTTACTTTGCCTCTTCTTCTTATCCTTTGGAAATTTCTATTAAGCAAGAAGCCAGTTGTAATGTCTAAAAAAAAAAGGAAGAATGAAGAAAAATGTCTGCCGGTAATTTATTAATACAAAGTTTCCTTTCCTTGCTCTTGACATCACCTATTTCCCTCCAAGCTCACTGTCACCATCTAAGTTCAAGGCCACCTTGACGTTCCATTTGGTTTGGAGGATCAGCCTCCTCCCTGGTATCCTGCTTCCCTCATGGCTCTGTGTCCTCTCTTCCATGTGGTCAGAGTGACATTCCTAGAGCACAATACTGTCTCTTCACTTATTCAGTATTTGACACACTTACTGGGCATCTGCTGGGTATCAGGCTCTAGGTAGAACATAGCTGAGAGACTAGTGGGGGCTTCCCAGGTGGCGCTAGTGGTAAAGAACTCACCTGCCAAGGCAGGAGACGTAAGAGGCACGGGTTCAGTCTCCGGGTTGGGAAGATCCCCTGGAGGAGAGCATGATGATTCACTCCAGTATTCTTGCCTGGAGAATCCCACAGACAGAGGAGTGTGGCTGACCACAGCCCATGGGGTCATACAGAGTCAGACACGACTGAAGCGATTTAGCACACATGCACAGTCAGTTTGTCATGTAACTACACAAATAAAGGTGAAACGACAAGTGTAGGGGTGCTGTGAGGTTAACGGTGTCGGTCCTGGGAGCATATAACACAAGGCAGTAAGAGATCGGGGAATGCCTCTCTGAAGAGGTGATCATTGAGAGCCATCTGGAAGACTTTCGAAAGTTAACTAGATGCAAGATTGGTTTGAGACAGGAGACAAGAAAACAGCTTTCTAGCAAAGAGAACAAGCTTAAACAAAAGATGGGAGGGAGCATGACAAATTCTAAGAAGCCAAACCTGTTCATCTCCTGCTCAATTTGATTTTTAAGAAAAAGACAAAGGTCCCAACCCTGACCTCAAGGCCCTGCAAGGTCTATTCCCTGATTGCTCCATCTTCTTCCAATTCTACCTTCTAACCAATGCCTACACCCAACCGCCAAACCCACCTGTGGGACTCTTTAGAGGGAAATGGAAAGAATCTCATTTGTAGAGCCCCTAGCCAGACACAGGGCTAGATCCTTGCTGTCTACCCACACACACACACACACACACACACACACACGCATACCACCACTACCACCATTCTTATGAGGTTGATGCTGGTGCTGCTCCCATTTCACAGGACAGGAAGTTGGGGTTAGAAGGAAATGGCAACCCACTCCAGTACTCTTGCCTGGAAATCCCATAGACTGAGGAGCCTGGTAGGGTACAGTCCATGGGGTTGCAAAGAGTCGGACACGACTGAGCGACTTCACTTCACTTCACTTCATGAATAACCCAAGACAAAGACCCTAGTGACCAGGAGGTGGAGCTGGGACTCCAAGCCCAGTGATCTGACCCCAGAGCCCCACTAATGGGTTGTACTACTTCTCTCCAATGTGCTAGAGGTTGGGAAGAGACGGCTGAGGTCTTGGGAAGGGCAACAGAGAAGCTCAATATGGTTCCTCTCTCAAACCACGTCCATCTGATTGCTAGCGACTGTATAAAATGCACTGTTGAATGGGCCATGAAGCCACAGCCAGGCTCCCAGGACAGCTCCTTGTGACTGATTACCAACGTCTGCCAGGAGCATAGGACAGGGATTTTTCATCCCTGGACCAGCTGAATAAATACTCTGGATTCTGCCCTCCAATCCATGTTTGGGAAGTGTGGACCAAGGTTTCTTCTCCATAAGACATTTGTGGGCCTTCTCCACCAGGCTGCTCTGTCCATGGAAATCTCCAGGCCAGAATACTGGAGGGGGTTGCCATTCCTTTCCCCAGGGAATCTTCCCCACCCAGGGATCGAAACCAGGTCTCCTGCATTGCAGGCAGATTCTTTACCATCCGAGCCACCAGGAAAGTCCTTAGGCCTTCTCCACGTCTCTTTTAGGGATCTCAACTCAACTGCAAGTAGACTTAGAAATGCAGCTGAAATCAAGTTAGCTGATTCTCCCCCTCACTTCTTCCCACCAGGCTTTTCTTCCCAGTGAAACTGAGCAGGATACTGTGGGACTCCTGGGAACATGCTTTTCTGGGTCTCCCATTTGTTGATTACAGGAAATAGGCCTCACTCAGCCTCCATGACCTTCCCTGATTTCCAATGCACAGGTTCAAACAGTTGCTAATTAGGGAAGAGCAGGGATGCAGGGGCTTCCCGGGTGACTCAGGAGTAAAGAATCCACCTGCCAATGCAGGAGACTCAGGAGAAAGGGTTCTATCCCTGGGAAAAGAAGAACCCCTGGAGAAGGAAAAGGCAACCCACTCCAGTATTCTCGCCTGGGAAATCCCTTGGACAGAGGAGCCTGGCAGGCTATAGTCCACAGGGTCACGAAAGAGTCAGACATGACTTAACAACTCAAAAACAAGAGGTTACAGAGACAAGGAAGGAAAGGTGAACAAACAATAGTGTAGCCTTGGGGCAGGGTCCTGGTTCTCCCTCAAGGGATACAGACAACAACGTCTTTGAGCTGTTTTGCAGATACTGAAACCCCTACCAAATGGGAGACGTTAACTACATGCTGCCCACAAGCACACAGACCCCAGACCGGTTGGAAACAGATGGTTGATGATGTTGACTCCCAATCAACCACCAACCAATCAGAAGAATGTTTATGGGCTGATGACATCCTCTTTTCTGTAAGACTCCTCACTGCCCACTCAGAGTAAAGACATAGTTTTGAGGGCATGAAGCTACTGTGCACTCCTTTGCCTGGCAAAGCAATAAAGCTATTCTTTTCTACTTCACTCAAAACTCTGTCTCCAAGAACTAACTTGGTATCAGGGTACAGAGGCCAGATTTTGCTTCACCAGGACTCCCAAAGCCCTAACCTTCAGTTCAGTTCAGTTGCTCAGTCCAGTCCAACTCTTTGTGATCCCATGAACTGAAACATGCCAGGCTTCCCTGTCTATCACCAACTCCCAAAGCTTGCTTAAACTCAAGTCCTTTGAGTTGGTGGTGCCATCAAACCATCTCATCCTCTGTCGTCCCCTTCTCCTCCAGCCTTCAGTCTTTCCCAGCATCAGGGTTTTTTAAGTATTGGAGCTTCAGCTTCAGCATCAGTCCTTCCAATGAATATTCAGGGCTGATTTCCTTTAGGATTGACTGGTTGGATCTCCATGCAGCCCAAGGGACTCTCAAGAATCTTCTCCAACCAGAGTTCAAAAGCATCAATCTGTCAGCACTCAGCTTTCTTTATGGTCCAACCCTCACATCCATACATGACTCCTGGAAAAACCATAGCTTTGACTAGATAGACCTTTGTCAGCAAAGTAATGTCTCTGCTTTTTAATATGCTGTCTAGGTTGGTCATAGCTTTTCTTCCAAGGAGCAAGCATCTTTTAATTTCATGACTGGAGTCACCATCTGAGTGATTTTGGAGCCCAAGAAAATAAAGTCTGACACTGTTTCCCCATCTATTTCCCATGAAGTGATGGGACCAGATGCCATGATTTTAGTTTTCTGAATGTTGAGCTTCAGGCCAACCTTTTCACTCTCCTCTTTCACTTTCATCAAGAGGCTTTTTAGTTCTTCTTCACTTTCTCCCATAAGGGTGGTGTCATCTGTATATCTGAGGTTATTGATATTTCTCCCAGCAATCTTGATTCCAGCTTGTGCTTCTTCCAGCCCAGCGTTTCTCATGATGTACTATGCATATAAGTTAAATAAGCAGGGTGACAATATACAGCCTTGACATATTCCTTTTCCTATTTGGAACCACTTTGTTGTTCCACATCCAGTTCTAACTGCTGCTCCCTGACCTGCATATAGGTTTCTCAAGAGGCCTATCATTCCCATCTCTTTCAGAATTTTCCACAGTTTATTGTGATCCACACAGTCAAAGGCTTTGGCATAGTCAATAAAGCAGAAAGAGATGTTTTTCTGGAACTCTCTTGCTTTTTTCATGATCCAGGGGATGTTGGCGATTTAATCTCTGGTTCCTCTGCCTTTTCTAAAACCTGCTTGAACATCTGGAAGTTCATGGTTCACGTATTGCTGAAGTCTGGCTTGGAGAATTTTGAGCATTAGTTTACCAGCGTGTAAGATGAGTACAATTGTGCGGTAGTTTGAGCATTCTTTGGCATTGCCTTTCTTTGGGATTGGAATGAAGACTGACCTTTTCTAGTCCTGTGGCCACTGCTGAGTTTTCCAAATTTGCTGGCATATTGAGTGCGGCACTTTCACAGCATCGTCTTTCAGGATTTGAAATTGCTCAACTGGAATTCCATCACCTCCACTAGCTTTGTTCATAGTGATGCTTCCTAAGGACCACTTGACTTCACATTCCAGGATGTCTGGCTCTAGGTGAGTGATCACACCATCGTGATTATCTGAGTCATGAAGATCTTTTTTGTACAGTTCTTCTGTGTATTCTTGCCACCTCTTCTTAATATCTTCTGCTTCTCTTAGGTCCATACCACTTCTGTCCTTTATCAAGCCCACCTTTGCCTGAAATGTTCCTTTGGTATCTCTGATTTTCTTGAAGAGATCTCTTACCCAACCCCAACTCTATGTATGGGTCACCAGGGAAAAGAAAAGGGAGGGGGTCAGAGGTTTATAACGGACAAGTGCCATCTATTACCAATACAGCTCCCTTTGAGACCCAATGTACTGAATGCCAAGTCGTGATGTCATCAGCCAGATTTGGTAGTAACTGAACATCTCAGTTCAGTTCAGCTCAGTTCAATCTCTCAGTCATGTCCAATTCTTTCCAACCCCAAGGACTGAAGCACGCTAGGCTTCCCTATCCATCACCAACTCCTGAAGCTTGCTCAAATTCAAGTCCATTGAGTAGGTGATGCCAACCAAACATCTCATCCTCCATTGTCCCCTTCTTCTCTTGCCTTCAATCTTTCCCAGCATCAGGGTCTTTTCCAATGAGTCAGTTCTTCTCATCAGGTGGTAAAAGTATTAGAGTTTCAGCTTCAGCATCAGTCCTTCCAATGAATATTCAGGGCTGATTTCCTTTAGGATTGACTGGTTGGATCTCCATGCAGTCCAAGGGACTCTCAAGAGTCTTCTCCAACACTACAGTTTGAAAGTATCAATTCTTTTGGCACTCAGCCTTCTTTGTGGTTCAACTCTCACATCCATACATGACTACTGGAAAAACCATAGCTTTGACTAGATGGACCTTTGTTGGCAAAGTAATGTCTCTGCTTTTAATATGCTGTCTAGGTTGCTCATAGCTTTCTTCCAAGGAACAAGCATCTTTTAATTTCTGCTCCAGGTCTGCTGCAGCCAGAGCCCCTGTCCCCACGGTGCCACTGCTGATCTGTGCCTCCTCAGGAGATACTCAAAGACAGGTCTGGCTCAGTCTCTGTGGGTTCTCTGGGTCCTGTTGCACATGAGATTTTGTTTGAGCTCTCTGAGGGTCTCAGGCAGATATGGGGTTTGATTCTAAATGTGATTTTGGCCCTCCTACTCTCCTGCTGGGGCTTCCTTTCCCCTTGGACACGGGGCATCTTTTTTTGATGGGATTCAACACTCTCCTGTCGATGGTTGTTTAGCAGAGTGTTGCATTTTTGGAGTTCTCACAGAAGATGAGTGCACATCCTTCTACTCCATCTTGTTTGTTAGAACCAAACATCCAAGGAGGATAACAGGGGTGGACCAGCCTTGTCTCTCAGACTGTGACCCACTGCTCTACAGCGACACCATGTGGCAGTGCAAAGTAACAGACAGTAGCACGCTGAAAGGCTTCAGGTTCTCCCCGCCTGAATGACTCTCCCTTAGACCTTCTAAGTCCCTCAATTTTCTTGCCAAGACCATGGAGGGGTAAGGGTAGAGCCCCTAAAATAGATACTGAATTTCCTGCTAATCTCTCATGGGTGCTAAATTCCTGCTAATACTCTCATCCATTCTGATTTTAAATTAAAAAATGAAACAATATACCCATATTTGCACTCTCCATTGGGGATAAAAATCACCCCAGTTAATAAAAGCTTTGTAGTGAACTGGCAGGCACTGCATGTTTTAGAAGAAACAGCCCTCTCTCTGGCAGTCAGGAGGCCCAGCTCTGCCACTTGTTAGCCATGGGGTCTTGGGAGTATTTGAGCTTTCCAGGTGGTGAGTGGTAAAGAATCCACCTGCCAATGCATGAGATTCGGGTTCAATCCCTGGGTCAGGAGTAGGAAATAGCAACTGACTCCAGTATTCTTGCCTGGGAAATTCCATGAACAGACGAGCCTGGTGGGCTGCAGTCAATGGGGTCACAGAGTCAGACATGACTGAGCAAGCACATGCACAACACTTGGGAGAATTATTTCACTTCCCAGCATCTCAGTGAACCCTGAATCCATGCCCTCTGCTCAAAAAGTGTAGCTCTGATCTAACTCTGTATCATCTGGAGCTTTGTGTCTTGGCCTTTCCTATTTCATTTAACATTCCTATGATTTTCACACTAAGAATGATTACTTCTAACATACAGATGGCAAACAGGCACATGAAAAGATGCTCTACATTGCTAATTACTAGAGAAATGCAAATTAAAACAACAGTAATATACCACCTCTCACCAGTCAAAGTAGCCATCATGAAAAAGTCTGCAAATAAATGCTGAAGAGCATGTGGAGAAAAGGGAACTCTCCTACACTGTTGGTGAGAATGAAAATTGGTATACCCACTATGGAAAACTGAATGGAGTTTGCTCAAAAACTAAAAACAGAGTTGCCATATGATCCAGCAATCCCACTCCTGGGCATATATCCAGACAAAACTATAATTTGAAAAGATACATGCATCCCAATATCCATAGCAGTACTACTTATGATAGCCAACCCATGGAAACCTAAATGTCCACAGACAAATGAATGGATAAGGAAGATGTGGTGCATACACACAATGGAATACTACTTAGTCATAAAAAAGAATGAAATAATGCCATACCAGCTACATGGATGGACCTAGAAGTAAATCAGAAATAGAAAGACAAATACCATACGATACTGCTTATACGTGGAATCTAAAATGTGATACCAGTAAATCTTATCTATGAAACAGAAACAGACTCACAGACCTACAGAACAGATTTGTGGTTGCTGAGTAGCAGGGGAGGTTTGGATTGGAAGCTTGGGATTAGCATATGCAAACTACCATATATAGAATGGATAAACAAGGTCCTATTGTATGGCACAGGGAACCATATTCAATATTCCATAATAAATCATAATGGAAAAGAAAAAAACAAGAATAAATTTTTTCAAAATGATTACTTCTAAATACATTTGGCCTTCCTTGTCCTCGGATATAGAACCAAGAGATATAAGGGATACACTGTGTTTCACTGTTTTATATAAGGAACTTGAGCACCTGTGGATGGATTTTGATATCTGATGTGGATCCTGAAAACAATCCCCTCATAGACACAGAGAGACAACTGTAACTAAAACTCAGGAAAAAGAGTTGAGGCCATTGCTCAAGTGTCAAAAGATGCCTTGATAGCACAAAAAGATGGACAATGAACCCCAAATGTTGAAGTTCATCTACAGTTCACTGCTGCAAGTTGTGATGGCTGAATCAGGATTGGAGTTTAAGTTTAAATTAATAAACAACACATTGGAGATAGTTTAACAGGGCACCTGAGCCTTCATTGTTTTGTAGGAATAAAAGCAGGACTTTTACAGGCTGAAAGAGCAACTGAAAGATCATAGAGGAAGCATGGAAAATTCATGGCTCTTGTCTCACTTCTCCCCTTCTTGCAGCCATGACAGACATGACTAATCGATCACAGTGTTCAGCCTCAGAATTCTTCTCAACTCACAACCTTTGGCAGCCATCAGTAATGGACTTGAATTGTAATCTATTGGGTGTCCCTCATTCTAGGACCACTCTCCTGTTTTACAGGTCAGAACTTTGAGTCCCTTCAGATTAGACATATGGGCCAAGGTCACAGAATGTAGCAAAATCAGAACTGGAATTCTAACCCTCTTATTTTCTATTACTCTTAATGCCATGCCACTCTAAACCTTAATAAAACATGATTTAAAGAGTTCCTTTTTAAATCTAAAAATCAGATTTGCCTGGTGATGCAGTGGCTAAGACTCTGCACTCCCAATGCAGGGGGCCTGGGTTCGATCCCTTGTCAGGGTACTAGATCTCCTATGCCGCAACTAAGACCTGGTGCAGCCAAATAAATAAATAATTTTTTTAAGAGCTAGAATCTAGAATTAAAAATCAAGTTTATCTTGTTGCTCTAAAACAAACTCAAAGAAAACTGTTACAAATGAAATATGAGACTAGCAGACCACTCTGAAACTGTTTCCTTTGCTCTTCATCAAAAAGGGTTTCTCAAATGCCTTTATTGTTTAATTACAGCAGCTGTAGAGAAGAAACTTGCGTATTACAAGAAAAAAAATGACAAACCTAAAAAATTAGGTCCTAGATGGATAATTTCAAGACTAGAATGTCCACGATGTGTAGTTATCAATTTAGAAAACAGTATGAAGTCCCAGGAAAAGTTATCATCAAGCACTGCAAGCTCCTTTGCACAAGAGCTGCCTAACCCACCTCTACAGAAATTGTCCTGGTACCCAACACAGAGAGCATTCTCAAAAATAAACCTCAGATGGAAATTAGTGCCTGGGTCCATATTAATATGAGTTAATACTGATCTATAAGACAACATGAAAATTTGCCAGGGTGTTAATATCCATTATTGCTTAGCTCATTGTCCCTAGAATCTACAAGTGGTGTCTGAGCCTAAAAAGCTCTTATCGCATGAAGGTGTTTGTAATAGGAAAGTAAACAGTCAGGAATTACCAGCAGTCCAGTGGTTAAGACTCTGTACTTTCAATGCAGGGGATGCAGGTTCAATCCCTGGTCAGGGAACTAAGATCCCACATACCATGCAGACCAGTCACACACACACAAAAAAAATAGCACTTAGTGGTGAGATACAGCATCATACTATACTTTCTAGATACTATTTTGACCCATAGAAAGAGTGAAAATGTATGATCCAGAAGTCACCCAGGCTTAGGACAAATGTTTCCCAAAGAAGGCTAGGAGGAACAGTGGACCTATGGCAGAAGAGAGACCTCCAAGGAGGGAAAAAAGTGAACAGTGAGAACCAGGAGACAAAGGAAGGACTGAGAGAGATATAATCAAAGCCAGAGGGTATTGTTTATGACCCTAGAGCTGAGAGAGGCCTTGAAAGAGACAGTTAAAGAATTCTCAGGGTGGGGAAGGAGGACTATAAATTAGGAGTTTGGGATTAACAGATACACACAACTATATATAAGACAGATGGACAACAAGGACCTGCTGTATAGCACAGGGAACCATATTCAGTATCTTGTAATAACCTATGACATTTTGGGGAGCTCCAAAATCACTGCAGATGCTGATTGCAGCCATGAAATTAAAAGACGCTTACTCCTTGGAAGGAAAGTTATGACAACCTAAGATAGCATATTAAAAAGCAGAGACTTTACTTTGCCAACAAAGGTCCGTCTAGTCAAGGTTATGGTTTTTCCCGTGGTCATGTATGGATGTGAGAGTTGGACTGTGAAGAAAGCTGATCACCGAAGAATTGATGCTTTTGAACTGTGGTGCTGGAGAAGACTCTTGAGAGTCCCTTGGACTGCAAGGAGATCCAACCAGTCCATTCTAGAGGAGATCAATCCTGGGTGTTCATTGGAAGGACTGATGCTAAAGCTGAAACTCCAATACTTTGGCCACCTCATGCGACGAGCTGACTCACTGGAAAAGACTCTGATGCTGGGAGGGATTGGGGGCAGGAGGAGAAGGGGACGACAGAAAATGAGATGGCTGGATGGCATCACCGACTCGATGGAGGTGAGTTTGAGTGAACTCCGGGAGTTGGTAATGGACAGGGAGGCCTGTCGTGCTGTGATTCATGGGGTCGCAAAGAGTTGGACATGACTGAGCGACTGAACTGAACTGAACTGAACTGAACTACTTTCTTTATCAGATTGTTTTCCATAAAGTTTTAGGTGTATAGCAAACTGAATTACTTTTCTGTACATCTGAAACTAACACAGCATTGTAAATCAGCTATACTTCAATTAAACAAAAAAAAATTCTGATGATGTTACATAATGCAGAACATTTAGAAACTGGAGGCTGGGAGATCAGGTAAAGAATATGGCAAAACTCCCAATGAGAGTTGATAAAGTCTGAACTTATAATCCAGTGGCAGGGAGAAAAGCTGTCGGTGGGGATGCTCATATGAAAGTTATCACTGAGGCAGAATCAACAGGACAGGCCAACGGGAGTGGAGGGAGAGTGAGCCATTGAATAAGACTGCTGGAGATGGCGGCTTCATGCACACAGTTGTTTGGCCATCAGATCTGCAGCCAGCTGTGGTTTTGTTGGTGGGCGGCTGCCCCCATCATGTCAGTGCAGCCTGCAAACTCCAGTTGGTTGAGTGACAACCCTGGTGCCTTAGCAGCTGTGCCTCCATTACCGCTGTACTGTTTTTGTTTTGTTTTTGTTTCTTTAACAGATTTACAGATTGCAGGAGAGGGTTAAAAAAGCCACTTCCAGTCTCATGTGAGGGTTTCTTTGGGTCTCTTTCCCAAAGACCAGCCTGCTGTAGGTAATCCACACTGCCCAGAAGAGCAAATTTCCAACTTTCAGAAAGTGCTGATACCACACAGCTCCTCCCTCATCTGAGTTCCTCCTTCAATCTGAGGACATCAGCCATCAACAGTTGGAAAAACTGCAGGGGGGCGGGGCGGGGGAGCTGACCAGATGTCTTCAAAATGAGATCAATTAAATTAGTTTGCTGAAATTACCCTTTTTCACATCCCTAATCAAATCTCATCACTCCTTTATCCAAGTTGGGGAACCAAGCTGCAAAATGTTGGTGCAGAAGTAAGAGTCCCAGTTAGGAAAAGATGAGGACATCAGGAAGGCGGGAAGACCTCTCTGAGCCTTAGATTTCACACCTGAAATTGGGTCTAATAATGAATCTATCTCCAGGGTTACTGAAAGGATAACATGGACCAGTGGGTCTACAAGATACTCTGAAAAACGAGTTGCGTTGTTACCCAGGCACCAGCCCCCTGATGTTCCTCCAGCCCTCCAGCTTCTCGGTTCACTTTTCTTTACAATATTCTTAGAGAATGGCTCACATTCCCATCTCACTTTTTGTGTCAAACTTGATGACCGCCACCCACCTCCCCACCTCCAGTGGTCTGAGGATTTCCTGGACCTGGAAATAAGTTCACCTGGTTGCACCTTGTCAAGTTTCTCTGCTTCTATCGTTGATCAGTTGCTAAGTTGTGTCCAACTCTTTGTGACCCAGTGGACTACAGCACACCAGGCTTCCCTGTCCTTCACCATCTCTCAGAGTTTGCTCAAACTCATGTCCACTGACCAACCATCTTGTCCTCTGTTGTCTCCCTCTCCTCCTGCTTTCAATCTTTCCCAGCATCAGGGTCTTTTCCCGTGAGTGGGCTCTTCGCATCAGGTGGCCAAAGTACTAGAGCTTCAGCTTCAGCATCAGTCCTTCCAATGAATATTCAGAGTTGATTTCCTTTACGATTGACTAGCTTGATCACCTTGCAGTCCAAGGGACTCTCAAGAGTCTTCTCCAGCACCACAGTTCAAAGGCATCAATTTTTCAGCACTCAGCCTTCTTTATGGTCCAACTTTCACATTCATACATGACTACTGGAAAAACCACAGCTTTGACTAGACAGGTCTTCATTGGCAAAGTGATGTCTCTGATTTTTAAAATGCTGTCTAGAGTGGGAAGATTCTGAAAATTTCCTCCTGTGATATCCATGCTGTTTCTACACATCTTCAGATTACACCGAACTCATCCTCAATGTTTTCATTATTTCCCCAAAGAACCCCAAACAGGAGAACAGGAAGTGTGTTGCAGATTTACACTGATGGTTTGGGGTGAGGGAGGGGAATTACAGCACAAAACTGGCCAAGTGACAAGTCAGACATCACTGTCCTGATGATAATGGACCATTCCGCATCCTGGGAAATTTTTCTCTGACCATGTCCCCCAGAAGCCCTGGCTCACCACAGTTCATCTAATCAGGCATCTCCTTCCTTAGACCTTCCCCACATCTCCCTTCTGCTCTGCTTCTGGACCCCATGCCCTCTCTCTATGCACTGCTGGAAATGCAAGATTCTGTTGCCTCAAACTTCTAATACACAGTACTGGGAAGTCCAGTCTCTCCTGGTTCACGATCATTCATCCAGGCCTTGCTGGGGGCGGGGGTAGTAGCCCATATTGAAATCAAAATGGCCACCAAGTCATTTTTCTAAACAACAGAACCTTTGAATTCCTGAGTTAATTATGGTATTTCTCTAGAAAGCCGAAAACCAATAGCTGAATAGCAATAATATTCCTTCCTGCGCTATTGCACTGACGTCAACATTAATGAAATATTTTCCTTGATGTCATCTCCTGCCAAAGGTCCTCACTCTACTTGCCTAGAACCACATTATAGCAAAATGGGAAAATTCACAAGGATAGAATTTCTAGGGTGTATCCCTTCTTTGTCACATGAGGCAGCTGGGGCTCAGAAAGGCAGTATGACTTGCCCCAGGCTGCTCAGCAATTTAGCATTGCAACTGGGACCAGAACCCAGACCTGTGACGTTCAGCTTAGTATCCCCTCCACCTCTCCAGGTGTTTCCACACTTGAACACACATCAGAATCACCAGGAACAGGTGTGTCCTCAGAGATTCTGACTCAATGAGTATATATCGATTAGGGTGTTCCATCTGCAAGTAATGGAAACTTCAACTCATGGGACAGACTTCCCTGGTAGTCCAGAGGCTAAGTTTCTATGCTCCCAATGCAGAGGGCCCAGGTTCAATCCCCAGTCAGGGAACTACAATCCCACAAGCCTACAACTAGGATCTGGCACAGCCAAATAATAAATAATTTTTTTTTTAAGAAAAGAAATGGCAGGTCAAACAGTAAAGAGTTTATTATCTCAGGTAACATGAAAGTTGGCAGAGAAAAAAAAAAAAAAGAAAGTTGGCAGAGAGATCAAGAGTTTCAAAGGCATGTGGATCCAGTCATTTAGCAATGTCATGAAGAAGCCGGGTTCTTTTGAGCTCTTCTCCCTGTTCTCTCCAGCACTGGCTTCATCCTCAGCTGGTCACAAATGGCCACAGTAGCAGCTCTAGGTAGATGTTCAGAATTAACAACATTCAGAGGAAGCAGACAAGTTCTCTCTCCCCAGATCTTTTTCTTAGGAAAGAGGAAACCTTCTGAAACTTTCAAAAGGCTTTCTTTTACCAAGTGAGAGCACAGAACCAAATTGGGTCAAATGCCTGTTCTTAAAGCAATCACTGGCAGGAAAATAGCAATTCCTTGAGAATAGTTCAATTATACCAAAGATTAGTTTCTCTAGAGTTTGTTGGGAGCATGGGGGAAGGGTGTACAACTGAACCACAAAATCTTGATTCTTTAGGAAAGAGAAGCATGTAGGAACAGAGCTGAGATAGATGCTAGAATAACAGGTAAGACCTCCCCCAGGTCTAGGCTAGGACCCCAAGGATGTGCCTTCTAGAAGCTTCCAGATGGTTCTAGAGTACATGGTTCATAAACCACGGTCCATAGCACACTGCATATATAATGAATCACTCACATTTACACCTTCACTCCGAGCTAGAAATTCCAGAAGCCACCCCAGGCTAAGGAGGGAATAGTTGAAGTCCCAGAATCTTTAGCATACGTCAAATTAATTCTTAGGGGCATTTCAGTTTCTTACAATAACCTTTTCTCCCAGTTTTCTTCTCAGAATTCCAGCTCCACGATGACTACAAAGCTGCTTCCTACTTCTCACTGACAAACAGTCCCTATCACAAAACAATCCTGCCTTTTTACTTGCCCAAATTCTGCCTCCCTTCTTGTAAATTACTTCAGTTCTATCTTGGCCACATGAAAAGGAATACCCTTAATAATAATGCTAGTGGTCCCTGAAGCAAACACCACTATATTGTTTTCTGAGTTACAGGAGAAATGCTTTTGGATCCCCAAGGCCAAGAAGGAAGAAATGCCCTTCAGGAGAATATCAGGTTTCCACAAGCTAAGAGATTCCAAGCATCTTCCCAGGCTGGGTCACAGTCCCCATCTTTATCACATTAACACTATATTTTAAACTTACCTGATTATTTCATTGTCTAGATTTGGGGCTCAGTGAGGGCAAGGTTCATATCTTTCTCCACACTCCCCCAACCCCAGCCTTAAAGCAGCTGTGCCTTCTTCCCAGGATGCTCCCTCCCTCCCCACGTTTCTGTCACCTGGCCACTTCCAAGACACCTTATAGTGCTTAGTTTTCTGAATGTTGAGCTTTAAGCCAACTTTTTCACTCTCCTCCTTCACTTTCATCAAGAGGCTTTCAGAAAACTAAGATCATGGCATCTGGTCCCAACACTTCATAGGAAATAGATGGGGAAACAGTTGAAATAGTGTCTGATTTTACTTTTTTAGGCTCCAAAATCACTGCAGATAGTGACTGCAGCCATGAAATTAAAAGACGCTTACTCCTTGGAAGGAAAGTTATAAGCAACCTAGACAGCATATTTAAAAGCAGAGACATTACTTTGCCAACCAATAGGTTCGTCTATTCAAGGCTAAGGTTTTTCCAGTGGTCATGTATGGATGTGAGAGTTGGACTGTGAAGAAAACTGATCACCAAAGAATTAATGCTTTTGAGATGTGGTGTTGGAGAAGACTCTTGAGAGTGCCTTGGACTGCAAGGAGATCCAACCAGTCCATCCTAAAGGAGATCAATCCTGGGTGTTCATTGGAAGGACTGATGTTGAAGCTGAAACTCCAATACTTTGCCACCTCATGCAAAGAGTTGACTCACTGGAAAACACCCTAATGCTAGGAAGGATTGGGGGCAGGAAGAAAAGGGGACAACAGAGGATGAGATGGCTGGATGGCATCACCGATTCAATGGACATGGGTTTGGGTAGACTCCGGGAGTTGGTGATGGACAGGGAGGCCTGGCATGCTGTGATTCATGGGGTCGCAAAGAGTCAGAAACGACTGAGTGACTGAACTGAACTTAAAGTGCTTACTTGGATTTGGCTTCCTCCTAGAAGGCTTCTTGGACCTCCAAAGACTGATGAGCCTTTTGATGTGTCCAACATATTTCGTATTTAACACTTACCTCACTCTACTGTAATTTCCTGGCTCCCTGCGCCCCTCCCAGGGGCATTTGAATTTAAACTCAATCCTCGATATACAGTGTTAATTTCTCCTACTTCTCTCTGCCTCAGGTCCCCACTTATGCCTAGGGCTTGTATTTCAGCCCCTGAGGAGGCTAACGCAATATGTTGCAAAGATTCTAGGCACTGGGACTTATAGTATATACCTTCATGCTCCTTGGGCATCCCTGGTGGCTCAGCTGGTAAAGAATCCACCTGCAATGTGGGAGACCTGGGTTCGATCCCTGGGTTAGGAAGATTCCCTGGAGAAGTGAAAGTCTACCCACTCCAATATTCTGGCCTGGAGAATTCCATGGACAGAGGAACCTGGCAAGCTACAGTCCATGGGGTCGCAGAGAATCAGACTTGCACTTTTCACTTCTCTTGCTCCTTATAAATCAGGACAGCACTGATGTTGGGCCTGACTCCTGAGTTTTACTTCCATGCTGAGAACTCTTCTAGGGCATTCAGAAGTCTCTAGAAATGCCACATTTTTTTCTCATCTCAATCCCCAAAAAGGCTATTATGTATAGCACTTTTTAAAAAAAGAGATGTTTAAACGAGCAATAAATTATATGTGTGAATCAAGACATAACCACAGGGATTTTCATAGCCACATTCTCTACAATAAACATCAAAATCAGCCTAAATGTTCACCAATAGGGACCTAGTTAAATATTGTCCATTTTAACCACCCAGTGGAATTTTAAGAAGCTATTAAAATTGATGAGAATATTTCTAAATTTGTTGACCCAGAAAGAGGACCATGGCATAATGTTGAGTGAAAAAGCAGGTTACAGATTAAGAGAATAAGCGTGATGTGATCTCATTTGCATAGAAGTGTGTGGGGGTGTATGTGAGTGTGTGTGTGTGTAAGTGTGTGAGAGAGAGAGAAAAGGGGAGAGAGAATGTGTGTTTAGAAATATCCGGGAAGAATATTTATCAAAATGTTAACAATGTTTATTATCTGAGTAGTATATTTTGAAAGGTTTTTCTCTTTCCTCTTTCATATATATATATATATATATATATATACATATATATATCTGTACTGTGTGCATTTTGTTTTTATAATCAGCATATATGATTTTTACAATGGAGGAAGGTTCATTCCTGATGCTTTCAACTTTCAAGGAAAGCCATGAACAGGGGCAGGTGCCACAGTGAAAGGACCCCCCTCTTTGCCTTCCTGGGGGGAAAAGAGAATGGGAGGTCAGGAGTCAACTATAAATGAACTTGGCTTCTTTTTTTAAACTTTTTGTGTCTGCAACCTAGAGTCACTCTGTCGCTCAAAAGAATCTGAAACTAAAGACCCCCTCCCAGGCCCCAGTGGGAGTATGTGCCCCAATTTTCCACTCCTTGGATGCTTCTTTGCCCACAGAGAGCAGGGATTTTCAATCACATCTAGAAACTTCTGGGAAGATCTATGGTTAATTGAGCAATCGCCCCATGAATGCTCCACAAGAAGAAATGGTCCTCCTCCCTGAGATCTACACAGTGGCAGCCACACTCCTTTGAAAGGCTTCAGACAGCATCTGTAATTCTGCCGGCCCACATGGAAATTTTGGCTTAGAACCATCAGTCTCCTCCAACCCTGGTCTTACAGATACAGCTCAGAGCCCACCCACCACCATCCCTAACCCTTTAAGCACTAGAGGAAGGTGATGGACACAAGAGAAAGGAATGAAAATGTCCTTTAGAGGTATTCGGGGGCTGCAATCATTGGCACTGAAAACATTCACTTGTACTTCATGGAGTTCTGCCCAGGGCTCCTGCAGGGTTTGCCCTGAAAATGCCGCTAATAAGCCTGGCTGGGGGAACAGGGAAGCCCTGCAAGGAATGATCAGTACACAGGGTCTGGAGAGGTGAACTCTGTTCTGGGGGAAAATGTCAAAGGCACAGAATGAAACCACTTAGAAGGAGGCAAGGTGCGCCGCCCGAACCTGACTTTGGCAAAACCTTGGCTCTTTCAAGTTGAGAGTATGTGAACCAGAGTTAATTGTGCAGGCCAAGGGTGCCAGCACCCCTTCATTCAGACCATCAGCAGCTCCTCTTGGCCTGGTTTTTGAAATAGATTCAAACCTGTTTAGGCAAGGTTCAACAGAGAAGCAAAACCAGCAGGATAGACAGTGGGTTGTTAAAACTGTTTAAACTTGTCTGTTCATAGGATGGCCTGGAGGGGCGAGGTGGTTCGGGAGGAACTGGAGAGGTTTACAGAAGAACAGCCTGACTTCCGAAACCCTAGTTCCCAGTCCACAGATTCAACCAATGCAGGCAGCACCGAACTGCACTTGGTTGAATTCTCAGATACAGAACCCGAGGATAGGGAGGACCATTTCATATAAGGGACTTGAGCATCCTTGGATTCTGGTATCCTTGGGGGATCTGAGAACAAACCTTCTGTGGATACTGAGGGATGACTATGCACAGGTTTTGAGATGGGGTCACTGTACGTGACACAGGGTCATAGAGGGAAACTGAACTGATCAGGAAGCAGAAGATAAGAGAGAGGAGAATGTTTAGGCCACAGCCATATGGACAGGGAGGCCTGGCGTGCTGTGATTCATGGGGTCGCGGAGAGCCGGACACAACTGAGAGACTGAACTGAACTGATTGCTGGGGTTTCTGGGGGGAAAGCAAGGCAAAATGGTGAAAACAGTTTAGGACTGGCTACTTTGAATCATTCCTCCTGGCTCTGGAGTGGTCTTCAGTGGCCTGGTACTGATTCTGGGATGATAAGGCAGAGGAATACTGTCTCCTGAGGTGTGAGAGCCACAGAGAGAGTGTTTCTGGATTGCTTAGTTTGCATATCATAGGCATGCTTTCCGCAAGGCCCTTTGCCATCCCTAAGAATTGGCTAGCCTGGGAGAGGCAATCTCTCCTTAGTTGGAAATAAACGGTTTTTAAGATATAAAAACATACAAAAAATTTAAAATATATACAATGTAGATGAACACCTGTGTCTAGACATATATATGTATATATGTATGTGTGTCACTAGGATACTGTCACTAGATCCGAATTAAGAAACCCTGATCTAATATTCAGAACCATATCTGGAAGATGACTGCTAAAGCAGGGCAAATGTCAAGAGGGCAAGCAAGTCAAGTATCTGAGTGTCAGCCGTAAATTAAATACTACGTCATGAGATGTACATTAAGAGAAGACATCAAAGTTACTGGCAATCAGGGACTTGCCTGTTGGTCCAGTGGCTAAGACTCTGTACTCCCAATCCAGGGAGACTGGGTTCCATCCCCAGTCAGGGAACTAGATCCCACACGCTGCAACTAAAACAACAATTTGGCAATTGTTATCAAGCCCTTTTCAGTCCTACCTTTGAAGAGGTAACTTCACTTCTAGGAATGGATCCTAAAGAAAATAATCAGAGAGGCAAAAAATCAAAGCAACTTAAATGCCCAACAATCAGGCAGTATTAACCAACTAGAATATGAACCCATTTTTTTAAATTGCACTTATTTTTATTGTTTTTCCCTGTAACTGGCTCTGTTTGACCTCTGTATCCAGTCATAACATCCAGTCTACATGATGCCAACACCAAGCCAATTCAGAAATAATCAAAACACCAGTTAACCAGCCAATTGCTTTCTGTATACGACACCAAACAATCCACTGGACTAACTCCTTGCCTGGAATGATGGACAAGACCAGATGTTTTGGCATTACACAAATTGAACCCATTTTAAATAATGTTTACAGTAAGCATTTAATGACATGGAGAGATGATTACAAATCAAGCTAAGAGAAAGAAAAGCAGGATTAAATTAAATATGCAACATGATTTCAACTATCTATTATAATGTCTTCTCTGAAAATATTGAAAAATTATCTATGGTCACCTTTATGCTTGGCCAAACTTCCTTGATATTTTTATAAAACCAAAATGGTCCGTACTGGCTAGTACATTTTCAATCACAATGAAGCAAACTCAAATTGCCTTAATAATGGGAATCAATTGACTAATGTAAGTGAAAATCCAAGACAGAGAGTGAATTGCAGGCTAGGGATAATCCAGTCCCAATAATAAGATCACTAAAAATCTGGTTTTTATTTATTTCAGGGGCTCTGCTTTCCAAGCACTGGCTTTATCATCTAGCTCCAAGGAGCCTTCCCACCCTACTCTAAACACACACACAGACACACACACACACACACACACACACACAGACACAGACACATACACACAGACTCACACACACACACACCCAAGTTGGCTCTCTCAGGATAGCAAAATGACAGCACCTGTTCCAGACTTTTAAAACCCACACACAAAATAAAAGGGAGGGTCTACTGACTATGCTAGCCCAAGTCTGAGGATTCACTTTTCCCACTGGCCTGAATTTTATGATGTGCCCACCACTCACCCAGTCACTGTGGCCAGTGGTATATCAACTACAAATTGGCACTTGACAAAGGTGCTTGCCATCTACCTCTACAAGGATTAAATCATGTGCTGCTGCAGCTGCTGATCTTTATTTACCACCTCCAGAAGGAGTTCAGGGTGGAGAACAGAAATGAGGCATTCTGTGCTCTGGGAAAAACTGGCATGACAGGTCTTCAGACAGTTAGATACCCTTCAGTTCAGTTCAGTTCAGTCGCTCAGTTGTGTCCGACTCTCCACGACCCCATGAATCACAGCACGCCAGGCTTCCCTGTCCATCACCAACTCCCGGAGTTCACTCAAACTCATATCCACAGAGTCGGTGATGCCATCCAGCCATCTCATTCACTGTCGACGCCTTCTCCTCCAGCAGCCAACCTTTCCCAGCATCAGAGTCTTTTCCAGTGAGTCAACTCGTCGCATGAGGTGGTCAAAGTATTGCAGTTTCAGCTTTAGCATCAGTCCTTCCAATGAACACCCAGGATTGATCTCCTTTAGAATGGACTGGTTGGATCTCCTTGCAGTCCAAGGGACTCTCAAGAGTCTTCTCCAACACCACAGTTCAAAAGCATCAATTCTTCGGCGATCAGCTTTCTCCACAGTCCAACTCTCACATCCATACATGACCACGGGAAAAACCATAGCCTTGACTCGACGGACCTTGGTTGGCAAAGTAATGTCTCTGCTTTTTAATATACTATCAAGATTGGTCATAACTTTCCTTCCAAGGAGTAAACGTCTTTTAATTTCATGGCTGCAATCAGCATCTGCAGTGATTTTGGAGCCCAAAAAAATAAAGTCTGACACTGTTTCCACTGTTTTTCCATCTATTTCCCATGAAGTGATGGAACCAGATGCCATGATCTTTGTTTTCTGAATGTTGAGCTTCAAGCCAACCTTTTCACTCTCCTCTTTCACTTTCATCAAGAGGCTTTTTAGTTCCTCTTCACTTTCCGCCATACGGGTAGTGTCATCTGAGGTTATTGATATTTCTCCCAGCAATCTTGATTCCAGCTTGTGCTTCCTCCAGCCCAGCGTTCCTCATGATGTACTCTACATATAAGTTAAATAAGCAAGGTGACAATATACAGCCTTGACATACTCCTTTTCCTATTTGGAACCAGTCTGTTGTTCCATGTCCAGTTCTAACTGTTGCTTCCTGACCTGCATACAGGTTTCTCAAGAGGCAGGTCAGCTGGTCTGGTATTCCCATCTCTTTCAGAATTTTCCACAGTTTATTGTGATCCACACAGTCAAAGGCTTTGGCCTAGTCAATGAAGCAGAAATAGATGTTTTTCTGGAACTCTCTTGCTTTCTCCATGATCCAGCGGATGTTGGCGATTTGATCTCTGGTGCCTCTGCCTTTTCTAAAACCTGCTTGAACATCTGGGAGTTCACAGTTCACATATTGCTGAAGCCTGACTTGGAGAATTTTGAGCATGACTTTACTAGCGTGTGAGATGAGTGCAATTGTGCAGTAGTTTGAGCATTCTTTGGCATTCCCTTTCTTTGGGATTGGAATGAAGACTGACCTTTTCCAGTCCTGTGGCCACTGCTGAGTTTTCCAAATTTGCTGGCATATTGAGTGCAGCACTTTCACAGCATCCTCTTTCAGGATTTGAAATAGCTCAACTGGAATTCCATCACCTCCACTAGCTTTGTTCATAGTGATGCTCTCTAAGGCCCACTTGACTTCACATTCCAAGATGTCTGGCTCTAGGTCAGTGATCACATTATCGTGACTATCTTGGTCGTGAAGATACCCTTAGATACCCTTAGGAGTTGATTTTATGAGCCCAATTCTTGTATCACCTCACATCTAGAAGAGAACTAAAATCCCTGGTGATGACTGTTTCTTGTGATAGCAGAAGCTTCATGAGACCAACAGAAATTTTCTACAAAAAATATGTGTTTGATTGCATGTACTTTCCCTTCACCCAAATCACATATATACTGTCCTTCCCCGTACCTCTATGGAGCAGTTTCTCGAAGCTATCTGAGGTGCTGTCTCCCAGGCTACATTCCTCCTTTTGCCCCCAACAAAGCTTAACTTGCAGCTATTACATTACGCATATTTTTAAGACAGGTATGTGACTTGCTAATTAGCTTACACTGAGTAGAGCTTGAAATGGAGATGACTGCATCTAAATCACATGGCTGAGAAGGTAGAGGGTGAATTCCCCCAAGGAGAGTCAAAGTACTTGCCGTTGTGGTGACAAATGGATGCTGAAGAAGCAGCCATGCAAATGTCTTTGGAGCATATGTTGACAGGGAAGAGCTGTCTGGCCATGGACGACATTTCCCAGCCAGCCTTGTGTCTACGGTGGGCTCTATAACTAGTTCTCATTAAGAGAACAAAAACCAAAGTGAAAGTGAAGGACCCAAGGCCCTGAAGAAGGGAGGAACACAGGACAGTTCACCACAGGAAAAGCTACCTGTTCTGTTGAGTGCAACTGAGCAGGACCCCATGGGCCTGCCTGGGACAGGCCTTCCACTATCTTCTCTGCTTTAGTTCCTCTCCAAAATACCTTTGTTGTTGTTCAGTTGCTCAGTCGTGTCTGACTCTTTGCAACCCCATGGACTGCAGCACGCCAGGTTCCCTGTCCCCACCTCACCATCTCCCGGAGCTTGCTCAAACTCATGTCCATTGAATCAGTGATGCCACCCAACCATCTCATCCTCTGTCATCCCCTTCTCTGCCTGCCTTCAATCTTTCCCAGCATCAGTCTTTTTCTGAGTCAGTTCTTCGCATCAGGTAGCCAAATTATTGGAGCTTCAGCTGCAGCATCAGTTCTTTCAATGAATATTCAGGATTGATTTCCTTAAGGAGAGACTGGTTTGATCTCGTATCAGTCCAAGGGACTCGGAAATACCTAGATAATAGTATTTGATGTACATTTCCTGAGTTGTTTTCAGATGTAAAAACCTCCTCCTCTTTAACAAATAAAAGATGTTAACTACTTCACAACCAAGAACACACAGCCCCAGGCCTCCTGGAGCCTGAGGACTGATGACTTTAACCCCTGGGACATACCTTGCTGTCTCACCATCAGCCAGAGAGCTGTGCACAATTGTGATCAAATGCCATGATGGAGATCAGTCCTGGGTGTTCATTGGAAGGACTGATTCTAAAGCTGAAACTCCAATACTTTGGCCACCTCATGCGACGAGTTGACTCACTGGAAAAGACTCTGATGCTGGGAACGGTTGGGGGCAGGAGGAGAAGGGGCGACAGAGAATGAGATGGCTGGATGGCATCACCGACTCTGTGGACATGAGTTTGAGTGAACTCCGAGAGTTGGTGATGGACAGGGAGGCCTGGCGTGCTGCGATTCATGGGGTCGCAAAGAGTCAGGACTGAGAGACTGAACTGAACTGAACTGATCACGTACCCTGCAACTCCCCCTGCTTCATCTGGCTTTTAAAAGTGCTTTGCCAAAACCCTTCAGGGTGCTTGGGCCTTGTGTGACCTTGCAACAAACTTTTCTCTGCTTGAAACTCTGATATTTGAGTTTGTTTGGTCTCACTGTGAATGGGGCAAAAAAATTTGCACACCCACACTCGACTGCCATGTAAGCTAGAAGTTTTTAATAAACCATCAATATTTGTGGCGTTTTTTTATATCAGCAAGCATCACCCTAATGAATACACGCCTTAAAGGTATTACTCTCCTGCGTTACTGGACTCAGTTCTGTGTGTGTGCACGTGCGTGTGCACGCATGTGCATGTGTGCGCGCGGTCACACGTGTGTGTGTAGGCCTCTCCACATGAACAAGCAATTCTCAGACACCACCAAGGTGTTCAAAAATTCAGCTCAACTCAATTCTGACACTGTCTATTCCAGAGAGAGAATCAGATTCCACCAGTAAAGGGCTCAGTCACCAATCCTAAGCCCAGCTACTTGCGCTTCTGACTGACTGGCTATACATCAGACATTCCCATGATTCCCGTCCTCATGTTTGATTAATTTGCTAGAGCGACTCACAGAACTCAGAGAAATATTTAACTTACTAGATTGTTAAGGAACCACGGATCAGGCAGGATAGTAACTGTTTGCACGAATTGTCTCTCAACAGGAGGTCCTGATAAAGAACACTGGCGGGCGCAGACAACCCGCTGCCACACCGGAAGAACTCGAGAGAGGCCAAAGGCGGAAGGAGATGTCAGCCTATAATATGTCCTCCCAGAAGCCCTTGCGCCGGAACTCATCTTGACGGAGATGCGTCTGCAGCCAGGGAGGCCCTGAGTCCGACTAAATATGGGAACAAAAAAGGTAATTGGCCAGAGACAGTTCAGTCGCTCAGTCGTGTCCAACTCTTTGCAACCCCGTGAATCACAGCACGCCAGGCCTCCCTGTCCATCACCAACTCCCGGAGTTCACTCAAACTCATGTCCATCGAGTCGGTGATGCCATCCAGCCATCTCATTCTCTGTCGAACCCGTCTCCTCCCACCCCCAATCCCTCCTAGCATCAGAGTCTTTTCCAGTGAGTCACCACTTCGCATCAGGTGGCCAAAGTATTGGAGTTTCAGCTTTAGCACCAGTCCTTCCAGTGAACACCCAGGACTGATATCCTTTAGGATGGACTGGTTGGATCTCCTTGCAGTCCAAGGGACTCTTCAAGAGGCTTCTCCAACACCACAGTTCAAAAGCATCAATTCTTCGGCGATCAGCTTTCTTCACAGTCCAACTCTCACATCCATACATGACCACTGGGAAAACCATAGCCTTGGCCAGAGATAACCGGGAAACTAACCCTATTACCCGGAGAAGGCAATGGCAAGCCACTCCAGTACCCTTGCCTAGAAAATCCCATGGATGGAGGAGCCTGGTAGGCTGAAGTCCGTGGGGTCGCTAAGGGTCAGACATGACTGAGCGACTTCACTTTCACTTTTCACTTTCACACATTGGAGAAGGAAATGGCAACCCACTCCAGTGTTCTTGCCTGGAGAATCCCAGGGACGGGGAAGCCTGCTGGGCTGCAGTCTATGGGGTCACACAGAGTCGGACACGACTGAAGTAACTCAGCAGCAGCAGCAGCAACCCTATTACCATAAATTCTGAGGCTGCAAGCCACACCTCCTGGGCTCACTGGCCTTGCTGCTGTCCGTACCAGTACCCTTTTCAATGAAGTATTTTGCTTTATCAGTGTTTATCTCTTCTTGGACAATTCATTTCCAAGTGTTAGATGTGGTGATCCAAGGATGAAAGAGTAGATAAAACCAAGGAGGGTCTTGGAATGCAGGAATGGAAAAACCAGACCCTTATCATCCTTCCCTCCCCCATGTTGTAACTATTAACGGATTTCAGGTCCTCCTGAGCAGTATAACCTGTCTCCCCTCCTACCCCATGCTGCTGCTGCTAAGTCGCTTCAGTCGTGTCCGACTCTGTGCGACCCCATAGACGGCAGCCTACCAGGCTCCCCTGTCCCTGGGATTCTCCAGGCAAGAATACTGGAGTGGGTTGCCATTTCCTTCTCCATCCTACCCCACAGGAGAAGGCATTTGCCTTCCTCTTCCCCCACGCAGTATATGTGCCTCATCCAATCAGCAAATGACCCGGAAGACCCCTATCGCACTCCTTGTGCCCTGGGTATAAAAGTGAACTAAGGACCCCTATTCAACGTCGGTTCTCCCTTGAGCTGGCCCACTGTTCTAAGTGTCTCCCATTCTAATAAACTTTATTTCCCTCTCATTCTGTCTCATGTCTAGAAATTCTTTTCCAACCTGTACCCAGACCACGACATTAGACAAGGAGCCACTCTTGGAAACTGAAAGAGGTCCTGACTCCCCCTCTCCCACCCCTATCCCGTAACTACCAATTTATTATGAAAGGATATAACTCAGGAACCGCCAGGCAGAAAAGAGTCCTAGGGCGAGGTCCGGGGAAAGGACACAGAGCGTCCATGCCCTTCCCAGGCACAACTCTTCTCCCAGCCCCTCCAGGTGTCCACTAACCTGGAAGCTCTCCAACCCCTGTCCTTTCAGGGCTTTTCAAAGGCTTCATCACTGGGCTTCCCTGATGGTTCAGAAGTAAAGAATCTGTCTGCCAAAGCAGGGGACACGAGTTCCATCCCTGGGCTGGGGAGGTCCCCTGGAGAAGAAAATGGCAACCCACTCCAGTATTCTTGCCTGGAGAACCCCATGGAATCTGATGTGCCACAGTCTATGGAGTTGCAAAGAGTCAGACATGACTTAGGGACTGAACAGCAGAAGCAGAAGGCTTCATTACCTAGACACAGTTGATTAAATCATTCGCCTCTAGTGATTTAGCCTCCAGCTCCTCACACCACACTTCCCCTCCTCAGAGGCAGGGACTGAAAGTTCCAACCCTCTAGTCACCAGGCTGGCTCCCTAGACAACCAGCCTCCATCCTTAGGTAAGGGTCCAAAAGTCACCTCATTAACATAGCAAAAGACACTGAAATCCCTCTCCACACTTGGGAAATTCCAAGTGTTTTGGGAGCTGAGCCAGGAACTCTGGAAGAAGACCAAATATATATGAGAAATGTATCTTGGTCATCTGAAAGACCATATATGTATTTTTTATTAATCACAATATTGCAATTACTTTTTACATAAATAATAATAGTTTTTAAATATGGATCATGTTTGGGAGGGGAAAAAAAAGTCATGTACTTTTTCTCCTTAATGTGTGTGTGCATGATCGGAAACAATAAAACAAGTCATGATTATTAATGTTGGGCCGGCCTTAGCCTGGACCAACGTCTGAATGGGCGACCCTGGGACCCAAGCACCACGCCGACAGATGCAATCAGCAAGAGGATTTTTATTGAGCGTTTGAGCAAACGGGCCCTCCTCACCTGAAGTGAGCAGAGGACCCCTAGCAACAGTTACAGACAGGTTTTAAAGCCAAAAACCACGTAATTAACATATCACACGGGTAGGTACATGATTGGCTCGTTTAAAGGTCAGGGGAATGCAGCTCAGGGACTTTCCTTGCGAAATAGGAGCCTCCGGGGTGGGGCTGTTTTTCTTTCCGCAAGGCGCTTTTCAGTTGCTCAAGTTCCAGGAATGCCTGGGTGTGGGCCTTTCTTTGGGTTAATGTTCTCAAGGGGGGGGGAGGGGGTATTTCAATTAATATGGAAGCTAGAATAAAGCCATGAAACTTTGAATCAGTTCAGTTCAGTCGCTCAGTCGTGTCCGACTCTTTGCGACCCCATGAATCACAGCACGCCAGGCCTTCCTGTCCATCACCAACTCCCAGAGTTCACTCAAACTCATCTCCATTGAGTCGGTGATGCCATCCAGCCATCTCATTCTCTGTTGTCCCCTTCTCCTCCCACCCCCAATCCCTCCTAGCATCAGAGTCTTTTCCAGTGAGTCAACTTGTCGCATGAGGTGGCCAAAGTATTGGAGTTTCAGCTTTAGCATCAGTCCTTCCAATGAACACCCAGGATTGATCTCCTCTAGAATGGACTGGTTGGATCTCCTTGTAGTCCAAGGGACTCTCAAGAGTCTTCTCTAGCACCACCGTTCAAAAGCATCAATTCTTTGGCGATCAGCTTTCTTCACAGTCCAACTCTCACATCCATACATGACCATGGGCAAAACCATAGCCTTGACTAGGGGACCTTGGTTGGCAAAGTAATGTCTCTGCTTTTTAATATGCTATCTAGGTTGGTCATAACTTTCCTTCCAAGGAGTAAGTGTCTTTTAATTTCCTGGCTGCAATCAGCATCTGCAGTGATTTTGGAGCCCAAAAAAATAAAGTCTGACACTGTTTCCACTGTTTCCCCATCTATTTCCCATGAAGCGATGGGACCAGATGCCATGATCTTCGTTTTCTGAATGTTGAGCTTCAAGTACATCAAGGTTGTATATTGTCACCCTGCTTATTTAACTTATATGCAAAGTACATCATGAGGAACGCTGGGCTGGAAGAAGCACAAGCTGGAATCAAGATTGCCAGGAGAAACTTTGAATAGAGCCTAGTATTAAGTACAGGACTTTTGGACTCTGTGGGAGAGGGTGAGGGCGGGGTGATATGGGAGAATGGCATTGAAACATGTAAATTATCACATGTGAAACGATTCGCCAGTCCAGGTTCAATGCATGATACAGGGTGCTCGGGGCTGGTGCACTGGGATGACCCAGAGGGATGGGATGAGGAGGGAGGTGGGAGGGGGGTTCAGGATGGGGGACACATGTACACCCATGGTGGATTCATGTCAATGTATGGCAAAACCAATACAATATTATAAAGTAAAAAAATAAATTTTTTAAAGTAATAAAAAATGAAAATAAATAAATAAATACAGGACATCTACACATTTAGATGTTTCCCTGGTAGTTCAGTTCAGTTCGGTTCAGTCACTCAGTTGTGTTCAACTCTCTGCGACCCCATGGACTGCAGCACGCTAGGCCTCCCTGTCCATCACCAACTCCCAGAGTTTACTCAAACTTATGTCCATTGAGTCGTTGATGCTATCCAGCCATCTCATCCTCTGTCGTCCCCATCTCCTCCCGCCTTCAATCTTTCCCAGCATCAGGGTTTTTTCAAATGGGTCAGCTCTTCTCATCAGGTGGCCAAAGTACTGGAGTTTCAGCTTCAACATCAGTCCTTCCAATGAATATTTAACACTGATTTCCTTTAGGAAGCTTCCCTGGTAGGTCAGTGGTAAAGAATCTGCCTGCAATGCAGGAGATGCAGGAGACATGAGTTCAATCCCTGGGTTGGGAAGATCCTCTAGAGGAAGGCATAGCAACCCACTCCAGTATCCTTGCCAGGAAAGTCCAAAGGACAGAGGGCCTGGTGGGCTACAGTCCATAGGATCACAAAGAGTCAGACACAACTGAAGCGATTGAGCACATACACATTTCGGGGAGGGGAGATTTCCAATAGCCTTGTCTGAAGACTAATTCTCAAATCACAGAAATCTGATGGACATCCAAGAGGTTAAAGGTGATCTGAATTATAAATAAAACATTTAACCTCCTGAGTGAGAGACTTACCTAAAAAAATTATGCCTCCATTTTTTTAAATGGCTATATTCCTAGGTCTTTTACTTCTTCATTCTTTCTTTTAAAACTATTTCATTTATTTATTTGGCTGTGCCAGGTCTTAGCTATGACACGTGGAATCTAGTTCCCTGACCAGAGCCCTTGCACTGGAGCATTGGGTCTTAGCCTCTGAATCACCACCAAGGAAGTCCCTCTTTTTTTTTTTTCTTGTATCAGTAACTAGATAGTGAATGGCCCCCCCTCCAAACAAGGTATGCAATAAACAATGAGTTCCAGTTCTTTCTCTCAGAGTTTATAGGTTTGGGATTTGGGTGGACTAAGCAACAGGCAATTACCAAAAAGAGAGAGAGAGAGACTGCTAAGATTGGGTGACTTGAAAACACATAGGAAGAAAATTTGTAGCAGAAACTTAATCCTCAACAAATGGTCCATGCTCACCCCTACATTTCCCAACTCCCTCTGCAGTCAGAATGGGGCCCTGTGACTAGTTCTGACCAATATAGTGCGAGGAACACGGATCACTTCCGGGTTGAGGCCATGAAGAGGTTGTATGCCTCAGATAGCTTGGAGGTCATGTGGTCCAGACACCCTGGCACAAAACAGAAGACTGACCTGAATCAGGCAGGCAGAAAGGCAGAGTGGTCCCAGTACAGGAAACAGTGTCTGGTGAGATTTGGAGACGGTTGCTTACAACCAGAATGTGGGTTCCAAAGATCCATTTTTTTAATGTTTGTAATTCATTTACCTTGGAGTTTTAGAAAATTTCTTCATATCCATTTCTTCACATTTGATGATAAAATTTCTAACTTTTCATGTGAAGCTTCTAGGCTTATTATTCCCCATTTTCTCCTTCAAGTAGCTAACGACCAGTGAGTAAACCCACAAAGATCCAGTTGAGCTGCTGTTTCAACAAACATTTGATGGAAATGCTCTACAAAGAGACCTGGCCTGTGAGCTCTCCTGAAAGCCTGCAGTTTTATGTATTAGCATTCCAAAACTCCCACTTTTGCAGCATAAGCTTTTTCCTTAACTTTCCACTGTGCTGGAAATGGTCTGCTTTAAACTGCTAAGTGATACTGGCTGCTTCAGCCTATCCACTCCATCCCCCAGAGCCTGCTTCCTATAATGCATTACAGCAAAGCCCTCTCTAACAAGGCACCAGAGTTCTTTCAGAGCATCTCCCTCAAGAGACCCAGTGACTTCCTGGTCCACAGATCAACAGTTTAAGTAGCCAGTGGGTGGAGCCTTAGTCTGGGCTAGGGCCAATTGAATTTCCAATTTTATTATTATTTTTTTAAACTCAGAGACCCTTTCTGAAAGAAGGATTCCAAACAGCAATAAATGAAACAAGAGGGAAGAGCGGTTTACAGCAGGTACATGAGCGGAAATTCAAGTCCCAGTTCTCAAGAAAAATATTTTCAACTCCAATTGCCAGAGTAAGGGGATCCATCTAACCGTCAACTACTCCAATAAAAAGGGGGAGCAGGGGCTCTGGGCTGCCATTTGGAGCACAAATGATACACAGAATCAGACAGCAGAGAAACTGGGATGTTCTGCAGTTCTGAAAGCAGCTGTAGATACAAAGAAGGCTACTTAGTAGTGTGATATAAGGGACAGGGCACAGGCATTAGGGTGAGACAGATCTGAGTTCAAATCCTGGTCCCCCTCTTCCATCAGTTTCCTTTTCTGACAAATGGGGGGTGGCACCATCTATATTGCATTGTTGTGGTGAGGGTTAGGAGATAACAAGTTGGTGTGCTGGTGCTGCTGCCAGGAAGCCTCTAGAAGCTGCACACTCATTAGCTCATTTGATCTGCACTATGAAGCTGGTACAATCAATACCCCTATCTTGCAGAAGCAAAACTTCAACTCGGGTGTCAAGGGGCTTGTCCAGAACCATAGGAGGAATGCAGATGGGACTCAAATTCATGCAGCCTGGAGCCCAAGTCCATGCACTCAGCTGTCCAGTATGTAGTTATGGGTTCAAATTAATAGGAGTTAGTTACGGTGTCATGTCATAGGTTAATAGTGAATCGTCTGTAAAGCCCCACAATAACAGCTTTACAGAGAGCTCATCGGGTCCCATGACAACCTGGTTACAGGATGATGACTCTGTTTCACAGGTGAGGAAACAGAGGGGATCAAAGACATAGCACTGACCACTGTGCTCAGTGTCTCCCCAGGATAAGAACTGAAGGCTAAACCCAAACATCTTGGCAGAACACACTTGTTACCACTTTCTTCTGGTCCATCAGAAGCTTGGGTTTTGTCTTCCCTTGAGTGCTCTGGGGTCAGATTTCTGTGGGCAGCCCCCAGCTTCACAGACATGCCATGGTTGGGCTGAGCTGTGAGCTTCACTTCCCTGAGCCAACGTGTCAAATGAGGACCCTCAACTCCACCTCTCATTACATGCTTGACACAAAAGAGACATGTCACAACAGCCAGCCAATACTGATAATTCCAGGCCAGATTATGGAGCAAGCAAATAACTCCCACTTCTTTCCAGTCCCATCTTGTTTTGGACCAAAAATTACCCCAGCCTGCTGAATCTTATCTTCCTCTCTAGACCTGACTGCAGTGTCTTTTGATATGATCTATTTCCGAACATGAACTTCATCCCCGAAGAATAAAGGTTTGCTAGCTTCAGGGACGGAGAAGGCAATGGCAAGCCACTCCAGTACTCTTGCCTAAAAAATCCCATGAATGGAGGAGCCTGGTAGGCTGCAGTCCGTGGGGTCACTATGGGTCGGACACGACTGAGCGATTTCACTTTCACTTTTCACTTTCACACATTGGAGAAGGAAATGGCAACCCACTCCAGTGTTCTTGCCTGGAGAATCCCAGGGACGGGGCAGCCTGCTGGGCTTCCGTCTATGGGGTCACACAGAGTTGGACACGACTGAAGTGACTTAGCAGCAGCAGCAGCAGCAGCTTCAGGGAGGGTTTCCCAGGTGGCACTAGTGGTATAGAATCTGCCTGCCAATGTAGGAGACACAAGAGAAATGAGTTTGATCCCTGGGTCAGGAAGATCCCCTGGAGTAGGCACCCCACTCCAATATTCTTGCCTGGAAAATTCCATGGGCAGAGGAAGCTGCTAGTCTACTGCCCATGAGGCTGCAAAGAGTTAGTCGGACATGACTGAGCAACTGACCACACCCAGCTCCAGGGACTAGAAATAAATGAGCTGGAGATTCTTGTGGCAGTTCTAAAAGTGTCTTCCAAGTGATGACAATAATGGAATAAAACATAGAATCCCAAAGTGAGGCCTTGAAGAAGCCAGTGCTTATGGAATGGTTTGAATTTTTTAATAACATCCCAGAAGTTCCATTAAGTGACAGGCCTGTGTATTAGTCAGGACAGGCTAGGTGCAGTAACAAGCAACCCCCAAAATCTCATTGACTTGACAAAAATTTATTTCTTGCCCATGCTGCATGTACAATACAAGTCAGTGATTATGGAGGGTGGGTTAAGGAGACTGAGCATCATAGTAACCGAGGAACTCAGGTCAGAGGAGACTTTATCTCAACAGGGTTCACATGATCATCATGACTGTGGGAGGGATGTACTGAGGACAGCACTGGTTTAGAGGACCACTACCCAGACCCATGGCCCTTTTGCTTGCATTTTATTGGTCAAAACAAGTCACACTGAACATCAGGGAATCAGTGAAGTGAGATGCTATCATGGAAATATTTGGTGAGCAGCACCAACGACCGCTACCCTTCACTTTCACTTGTTGTGATTTAGTCATTTCAATTGTGTCTGACCCTTTTGTGACCCCATGGACTGTAACCCACCAGGATCCTCTGTCTGTGGAATTTCCCAGGCAAGAATACTGGAGTGGGTTGCCATTTCCTTCACCAGGGGATTTTCCTGACCCAGGGAGCAAACGCACATCTCTTGCATATCCTGCATTGACAGGCAGATTCTTTACCACTGAACCACCTGGGAAACCCTCACTTTCACTTACTCATTATTTTATTTGACAGATGTGTACAGAGCACCTCCCATGGGCCAGGCACTGGAGAAATAACAGAGATACGACAGACAGACAATATTCCTGCCATCGCAAAGCTCTCATTGTAGCGTATTGCTTACTGGGTTTCCCAGGTAAAAGGGGAGTCAAAGTGCTGATGCAGCATGAGTGAGACGTGAGCTTCTGCTGTGTCATGTCACCTCTACTTGATTTCGGAATACCAGTAATAGCTGACACTCGCTGAGTGCTTACCAGGGATGGGGCACTGTGCTCTGTACTTCACATGTGCCCTCTGACTTCCTCCTCAAAATAGTCCTATCAGGCGGATGACCATCTCCATCTGACACTCGAGCCAATGGGGGCTCAGAGAGCTTAAGTGACTCATGATAGGTTGCACAGCTAGCAACTGAGGAGCGGAGGTGTGCAGCAGACTGACAGGCCCAGAATAGGCAAGTTGCTAGAGATGGAAAGTAGAATGGTGGTTGCTAAGGAGCTGAGGAGTGTCGGGGGAGGGGAAGACAGTGCTTAGTTGGTACAGGGTTTTCTTTAAGAGGTGATGGCATTGTTTTGTATCTAGAAAGGGATGGTGGTTGCACAACATTGTGAAATGTACTAAATTCCACTAAATTCTTCATTTTAAAATAGCTAGGGAGGTGGGAGGGGGGTTCAAGAAAGGAAACACATGTATACCTGGGGCGGATTCGTGTCAATGTATGGCAAAACCAACGAATATATTAAAAAATAAATAAATTAATTAAAATTAAAAAATAAAAAAGAAATAACATTTTTAGTCTAAAAAAATAAAATAAAATAGCTAATCTTAAGTTATGTGAATTTCACCTCAATCAATTTTTTTATATATTAATTTTTATGCATGCCCTACAATCCAACAATTCCACTCTGGATACATTCCTTTAAAACAAAACAAAAGTGTAAGGGTACTCACTGAAAGATGTTTATAATAGCAAAATATATCAAAAAAGTACAAATGCTCAAGATGAAAGAGTTGGCCAAATAAAATGTGATTAAGCCATACAATATTTTAAATTGCACACGGTACTTGAAAATAATGAAGTAGATCTCTGTTATCACATGGAGAAATCTTAAAAACATATTGAGTGAGAAAAGTTACAGACACACACACACAATGATTCCATTCATAAAATTATTTAAATCCATTCAAGTATATCTTCGGTGCAAGCGTGCATGCTAAGTCTGACTCTTTGTGACCCTCTAGACTGCAGCCCACCAGGCTCCTCTGTCCATGGGATTCTCCAGACAAGAATACTGGAGTGGGTTGCCGCACCCTTCTCCAGGGGAGCTTTCTGACCTAGGAATTGAATACAGGTCCCTGACATCCCCTGCACTGGCCGGCGGGTTCTTTACCACTAGCGCCACCTGGGATAGCATATATCTTATGCTGTTCAGTCTCCCAGTCGTGTCCTACTCTCTGCGACCCCATGGACTGCAGCACGCCAGGCCTCCCTGTCCCTCACCGTCTCCCAGAGTTTGCCCAAGTTCATGTCCATTGCATCGATGATGCCATCCAGGCATCTCATCCTCAGTATTGCATAGGAACCTGGAATGTTAGTTCCATATTTTATATATTAACCACCAATTTTTAAACTTTGGGTAGACCACCCAAGCTTTACCAACTTCATGAAAGTGATTTCTTCCTATAAGTGAAAAGGAGAATAAGGAGGAAAGTGGGTGTCTTAGTTTGGGTTCTTCCAAAAACAGAGCCGAAACAAGATATTGGGCACAAATAGTTTTGGGGGGGGTGTCAATTGAAGGAAGACCCATAAGGAGGAAGGGAAGGCCAAAAAGCCAACATGGTGTGTATCAATCAAAAGGGTTACAACTGTAGGCAACTGGGGCTCAGTCTCACTGGGGACCCTCTGAAGAGCCACAGAGAAAACATGCCTCAGACATGATTCTCCAAGGGTCAAGAAATCCAAGATACTTATTCTCCAACTTCCATCTCTCCGTGATGAGGCTTGGCCTCCAGGAATGGCAACTCTGGTCCCTTCGCAATTGCCCTGTGGTCAGGCTGTGCAAGCTCCCTACCACTTAGGGGAGCCCTCCTCACAGAAAATGAAGGATGCAAGCTTTTGAGATGGCAGTTAGGATGCACAGGGACTGTCTACCCTAGCTGCAAGGGGACTCAGAGACTTGCTTCAGGGATACAGCAAGGGGCGTTAGTCATGTAGGCTACAGGGGAATAACTTTGTCAGCAGTGTTTTATATTTTAAATACCTAGTGGGTTGCCACATCTAGTGGGTTGCCATGATTGAACCAATGTCTCCTGCATTGCAGGCAGATTCTTTACCGTCTGAGCCACCAGGGCAGCCCTAAAATAAATATGATAAGATATTCAGTACATTTCAGTCGCTCAGTTGTGTCCAACTCTTTGCGACCCCACGAACTGCAGCACATCAGGCTTTCCAGTCCATCACCAACTCCCAGAGCTTACTCAAACTCAATTCCATCGAGTCACTGACGCCATCTCATCCTCTGTCATCCCCTTCTCCTCCTGCCTTCAATCTTTCCCAGCATCAGGGTCTTTTCCAATGAGTCAATTTTTTTGCATCAAGTGGCCAAAGTATTGGAGCTTCAGCTTCAGCAACAATCCTTTCAATGAATACTCAAGATTGATTTCCTTTAGGATGGACTGGTTGGATCTCCTTGCAGTTCAAGAGACTCTCAAGAGTCTTCTCCAACCACATTCAAAAGCATCAATTCTTCGGCTCTCAGCTTTCTTTATGGTCCAACTCTCACATCCATATATGACAATTGGAAAAGCCATAGCTTTGATTATACAGACCTTTGTCAGTAAAGTAATGGCTCTGCTTTTTAATACTCTGTCTAGGTTGGTCATAGCTTTTCTTCCAAGGAACAAGCGTCTTTCAATTTCATGGCTGCAGTCACTATCTGCAGTGATTTTGGAGCCCCCCAAAATAAAGTCTATTACTGTTTCCATTGTTTCCTCATCTATTTGCCATGAAGTGATGGAACTGGATTCCATGATCTTCTTTTTTTGAATGCTGAGTTTTTAAGCCAGCTTTTCCACTCTCCTCTTTCACTTTCATCAAGAGGCTGTTTAGTTCTTCTTCACTTTCTGCCATAAGGGTGGTGTCATCTGCATACCTGAGCATATTGATATTTCAACCTGCAACCTTTATTCCAGCTTGTGCTTCATCCAGCCTGGCATTTTGCATGATGTACTCTGCATATAAGTTTAAAAAGCAAGGTGAGAAAATACAGCCTTTGCCAATCTGAAACCAGTCTGTTTTTGCATGTCTGGTTCTAACTGTTGCTTCTTGACCTGCATACAGGTTTCTCAGGAGGCAGGTAAGGTGGTCTGGTATTCCCATCTCTTGAAGAACTTTCCACTTTGTTGTGATCCACACAGTAAAAGGCTTTAGAGTAGTCAATGAAGCAGAAGTAGATGTTCTTCTGAAACTCTCTTGCTTTTTCTGTGATCCAGCAGATGTTGACAACTTGATCTCTGATTCCTCTGCCTTTCCTAAATCCAGTTTGAACATCTGGAAGTTATTGATTCAAGTATTGTTGAAGCCTTGCTTGGAGAATTTTGAGCATTACTTTGCAAGCATGTGAGATGAGTGAAATTGTGCAATAGTTTGAACATTCTTTGGCATTGCCTTTCTTTGGAATTGGAATGAAAACTGACCTTTTCCAGTTCTGTGGCTACTGCTGTTGCTGCTGTTGCTGCTAAGTCACTTCAGTCGTGTCCGACTCTGTGCGACCCCACAGACAGCAGCCCACCAGCCTCCCCCGTCCCTGGGATTCTCCAGGCAAGAACACTGGAGTGGGTTGCCATTTCCTTCTCCAATGCATGAAAGTGAAAAGTGAAAGTGAAGTCGCTCAGTCCTGTCTGACTCTTAGCAACCCCATGGACTGCAGCCCACCAGGCTCCTCCATCCATGGGATTTTCCAGGCAAGAGTACTGGAGTGGGGTGCCATTGAGTTTTCCCAATTTGCTGGCATGTTGAGTGCAGCACTTTAACATTTCAAATCATCTTTTAGGATTTGAAATAGCTCAGCTGGAATTCCATCACCTCCACTAGCTTTGTTCACAGTGATGCTTCCTAAGGCCCACTTCACTTCTCATTCCAGGATGTCTGACTCTAGGTGAGTGATCACACCATCGTGTTAATCTGGGTCATGAAGATCTTTTTTGTATAGTTATTCTGTGTATTCTTGCCACCTCTTCTTAATATCTTCTGCCTCTGTTAGGTCCATACTGTTTCTGTCCTTTATTGTATCCATCTTTGCATGAAATGTTCCCTTGGTATCTCTAATTGTCTTGACAAGATCTCTAGTCTTTCCCATTCTATTGTTTTCCTCTATTTCTTTGCACTGATCACTAAGAAAGCTTTCTTATCTCTCCTTGCTATTCTTTGGAACTCTGCATTCAGATAGATATATCTTTCCTTTTCTCCTTCGCCTTTCACTTCTCTTCTCTTCTCAGCTATCTGTAACACCTCCTCAGACAACCATTTTGCCTTTTTGTTTTTCTTCTTCTTGGGGATGGTTTTGATCACCACCTCCTGTACAATGTTATGAACCTCCATCCATAGTTCTTCAGGTACTCTGTCAGATCTAATCCCTTGAATCTATTTGTCACTTCCACTGTATAATCATAAGGGATTTGATTTAGGTCATACCTGCTCTAGTGGTTTTCCCTACTGATAAAATATTAATATTTGTTAATTCAATCTGATGGGCATTACATATTCTGTTGGTGGGTTTTTTTTCTGTATTTTTTCTTTAAATTTTGTTAATTGCACTCACAATGTTGTACAACTATCACCACTATTTCCAAAACTCTTTCATCACCCTAAAGAGGAACTGTACCCTTTAAGCAATAACCCCCATTCCCATGTCCCTCAGTCCTTGGTAACCTCTAACCTGCTTTCTGTCTCTATGAATTTGCCTGTTCCTTTTGTGTTAGCTTATTTCACTTCACACAATGTTTTCACCCATGTTGTAGGATGCCATCACAATGTCATTCCTTTTTATATTCAAATAATATTCCTTTGTATGCATATACCACGTTTTGTTTATCCATTCTTCTGTTGATAGACACTTGGGTGGTTTCCACATTTTAGCTATTGTGAATAATGCTGTAATAAACATTGGTATACAATTATCTATTTGAGTTCCTGTTTTCAGTTCTTTGGAGTGTGTATACCAAAAATGGAATTACTGGGTTATGGTAACTGTATATTTAATTTTTTTACAAACCACCGTTCTGTTTTCCATAGCAGCTGCACCATTTCACATCCCTGCCAGCAATGCATGCATAAGGGTTCCAATTTCTCTACATTCCTTGCCAATACTTGCTATTTTTCCTTTTTTAATTATAACCATCCTAATAGCTATAAAGTTGTATCTCATTGTTGTTTTGATTGGCATTTCCCTAATGATGACATTGAGCATCTTTTCATGTGCCATTTGTATATCTTCTTGAGAGAAGTGTGTATTCAAACTTTCTTATTTTTAAAACTTTTCCAAATAAAAATTTAAAGTCTGACAGCAGGCAATAGAGCCTATTACTTGAATAAATCTGCTACATATTTCAAGAACGTTACTTTCTTGATATTTCTGACAAATCAAAGTTTTACTCTACTTCATCTCTCAGCAAATTTCATCCCAAACTACATCATTCATTCCCTCAGTCAGCAAGTTCCCTGAGAGAAGTTTTGAAAAGCTTCTTTGCAACATCTGAAGTGACAGGCAAATCCAACTTTGGGCAAAAGTCCAAGAAGTCACACTCCAGGAGGCAGGAACCAGGGTAAAATCAAGTTGTCATCAGTTGTCAGCTTGTCCTTCATTCTGGGCTAAAGAGACATTGGGGAGTTGAGCTTTTCCCTTTGGCTTTAAATAGGAAAATAAATGATCTCTTCTCATGCCCTGATCACAGAACAAGAAATAAAGAGGTAGAAGAAAAAAAGAAGGGAGAGTTCCTCCTAAAATACACAAAAGCATCAACTTTACATCCAGTTTCAAGTCCTACTAAGCTTACCAAAGTTAATAGTGTTACTATTCATCTCTATTAGAGTTTGAACAAACCAAATTTTCCCTCTGCTGGCATGTCTATTATCCCATGTTCTATGGGGAAAAGGAATCTCATTTAGCACTCTCCAATATTTTCCTTCCCTAGTTGTAAGTTCTTTTTGTCCCCCCTTCCTACAAGCCCTAGTAAACTCCTAAACACTTTCTATATTGTATTCCCTGGGTGGTGATACGATGGATTTGGAGTATGGCCTATAAAGTCAGATGGTCGAGGGTTACAGTCCTGGCTTTGCCACTTTATTTGTCATTGCCATTGTTATTGACCTCTCTGAACTTCAGTTTGTTACTTGTTTTTTTAAAAAGCAATAATCTAACTAAAAACAGCCACAATACCAACTTTATCTGGCTTAAACAATTAAAATATTTTAATACATCTCATGTAATAGGAAGCCCAGAGGCTGAATGGGCTTCAGAGCTGGTTGATTCAGTCACTCAAATGATGTAACTAAGGACCGAGATTCTTTGCATCTCACTGCTCTGCCAGCCAAAGCATTAACAGCATCCTAAGGTCAGTTTCCTTCTAAATGTCATAAAGCAATCAATGACAGGCTTCTCTGTTCCTATCTCACAGAAGGGAGCAAGATTTCTCCCCAGTTTGGTGACAGAGTTGGCAGGGATGTTCTGCCCTTAGACTGACTGCATCAACGTGGGTTTCATCCTCACTCCTGGATTAACTGCAGTAACCAGAAGAGTGCTGAACACTCACTGTCTGAAGCCTGGTTATGGCTCCAACACTAGCAAGAGGGTTGGATTTGTCACAAATGTCTTAGACTAAATGGGACCCACTGATGGAGCTGGGAAGGAAGGGATCAGCTGTGTAGGGGTGGGGAATAACTGACCAAAAGCAGAATTTTATTGGGAATGAGAAAGGAAACAATGAATGCTGAGAAGACCACAATGGTAACCATTTTATTAATATCCAGCTTCTTTTTTTCTAGAGATGATTCTTTATTTATTATTGAAATGATTCAGTAATACACACACACATATATATATACACATTCTTTTTCATAATTCTTTTCATTATGGTTTATCACAAGATACTGAATATAGATACCTGTGCTATACAGTAGGGCCTTGCTGTTTATCCATCCTATACATAAGAGTTTGCATTTGCAAATCCCAAACTCCCAATACTTCCTTGCCCCACCTACAATCAGACATCTTTTAAGAGCATATAAATGTATGTATAACATATTATGTATGTTACATGCTGCTGCTGCTGCTGCTAAGTCAACTTCAGTCGTGTCCGACTCTGTGCGACCCCAAGGACTGCAGCCTACCAGGCTCCTCTGTCCGTCCATGGGATTTTCCAGGCAAGAGTACTGGAGTGGGGTGCCAATATATGTTACATATTTACATATAAATTATATAAATTTATAGATGTTATATATGCATAGGCTCGTAAAAGAAGTCTGATATATATTAAAATATATATATGCAATGAAAATATAAACCTGGTATATACCAGATGATTAATAGATGGTAGTTTTTTCAATCATTTAGTAACTATAAGCCTATCTTAAATTCCTTCAGTTCAGTTCAGTCACTCAGTAGTGTCTGACTCTTTGCGACCCCATGAACCACAGCACGCCAGGCCTCCCTGTCCATCACCACCTCCCAGAGTTCACTCAAACTCATGTCCATCGAGTCGGTGATGCCATCCAGCCATCTCATTCTCTGTCGTCCCCGTCTCCTCCCACCCCCAATCACTCCCAGCATCAAAGTCTTTTCCAGTGAGTCAACTCGTCGCATGAGGTGGTCAAGGAGTTTCAGCTTTAGCATCAGTCCTTCCAATGAACACCCAGGATTGATCTCCCCCAGAATGGACTGGTTGGATCTCCTTGCAGTCCAAGGGACTCTCAAGAGTCTTCTCCAGCACCACAGTTTAAATGCATCAATTCTTCGGTGATCAGCTGTCTTCACAGTCCAACTCTCACATCCATACATGACCACTGGAAAAGCCACAGCCTTGACTAGACGGACCTTTGTTGGCAAAGTAATGTCTCTGCTTTTTAATGTGCTATCTAGGTTGGTCATAAGTTTCCTTCCAAGGAGTAAGTGTCTTTTAATTTCCTGGCTGCAATCAGCATCTGCAGTGATTTTGGAGCCCAAAAAAATAAAGTCTGACACTGTTTCCACTGTTAAGGCTCTAAACTTCTTATATCTTGTAATAACCTATAATGGAAAAGAATAGGAAAAAGTATATATATATGCATAACTTGAACCACTTTCCTGCACCCTTGAAACTAACACAGCATTGTAAATTAACTAGACTTCAAACTTTTAAATTAATTAATTAATTTTTAAACAAACTCTATGCTTCTTCAGGACAGAAACTGTTAAACATGATCTTCAATTTTAACACTTTCTGTTAAACAATAACACTTTCTGTTAAATCAATAACAATAGATCAACATTCTGTCTCCTCATCTGGTACTGAAATCATGTAATACCATTTCAGCTACCAGTAGAGAAGTTTGATTATTCACCCATCTACCCATCTACCCACTCCCTCCATCCATTCAATTAAATATTCATGAAGTTCTTACTACAAACCAGGCTCCTAAGAAAACAATAAGCAGGGAGTGAGAACAACTCAGGGAAACTGGAAACACTTTGTGCTTCCCGGGCACCCAAGAAGCTCATCTCTCTGAAGCAGGGACAGATGAGAAGAAGAATGGCTCAAGGGGAAAACTAGTTCCTCTGATATCTCCTCCTCTTCTCAACAACTCAGATAAGACTCAAAAATCCCTTGGATTTGGGGGAGGGATTGACTTGGGCACAGACAGGATGAGACTCTCATTCAACTGCTGAAACGTTGAGGTACCTCGAGGGTAATTAGACAGTCAATTAAGCAAAGTATCAGATAATAATCAATCAGAAGAAGAGAGAATCAATCAAGGGACTGGAAACATGAGAGAAGGCAAACCATGGCCTGAGCAACCAGCTCTCTGCTCCTGGAATCCCTCATCCTTGCCTTAGTGCAAAGGGCAGAATCACCTCCCACCTCTGAAGCCAGAGAACAGGGTCTGTATGAGTCACAGCCCCAAAGAGATCCTCTCTGCCGCGTCTTAATACAAAATGCATAAGGACATGGAAATGTTAGCTGAAGCAAGCCAGGGGAGCCAAGCTTCTCTGTTCCTCCCCCACGCTGCTTCTTTCTTCCATAGCCTCTTGGTCCTGAACATCGGTCCTCTGTCCCGGATTCGGGCAGCAACCCTGACAAACTCAATAATATTTACACATTTGGAATGAAATTACCGCACCTTGTTAGCATAGAAATGTAAAGCAAATATGGATGAGAGCAGTGTCTTTCTGCTTACGTGGTAGCTCAAGGAGCCCTCTCTCTAGCAGACCTAGTTTACAACGCAGGCATCAGAGCGCCATCTTACGGTAAGGAATAAGAAGGACAGTGTTTTGTATCCTGGAGCGTTTCAAAGTCACTGCCGGCGCTCATTTTCCTGACATCCAGAAGGAGGAAGAGGAGACAGCGCTTCAGTTATTTTCTCTCCAAAGTTGAGCTATGTCTCAGAAAATCCCACTGCACCTTCCTGACCTGGAGTCTTAGCGGCTCACCTTTCTTGTTGTCAGGAAAGGTTGGCTATCTTAGAAAATCCTCCTTTTTGTGCAGTTAGTAAAGCTGTGTTTGGGAAGAGGAGACAGGGATTTGCTTAAGAAGCGAAGGGATTTTTCTTTTTCCAAACAGCTTTATTGGTCAAGCTTAACCAACACTTGAACCCCTCCCCATCCCCACTTCCAGTCCCATAATTGTGGCTTCCCCTGTACTGGAAGGAACACAGGGACTCTGGAACCAAGTCCGGTGTATAGAATCACAGAGAATGTTCCTGGTTTGCCTGGGCCTGCCATATCAGGGCATTATGTACTTCCAGGTTGCGGGAGCAAGCATCTGCAAAAGCTTGCAGGCCCAACACCCTCACATCTGGGGATCAAACCCAGGGCTCCCGCATTGCAGGCAGATTCTTCACCAGCTGAGACACCAGGGAAGCCCACATCTTTGCAACACGGCCCCCAATTTGCCCCAGATTCAAGAATCTTCCTGCAGTGCAGGAGACCTGGGTTCAACTCCTGGGTTGGGAAGATCCCCTGGAGAAGGAAATGGCAACCCACTCCAGTATTCTTGTCTAGAGAATCCCATGGACAGAGGAGCCTGGCAGGCTACAGTCTATGGGGTTGCAAGAGTTGGACACGACTTAGTGACTAAACCACCACCACAAGCATCTTAACCATCACTGTCTTAAACAATATAAGCAGTAGAGGCTATCATCAGGAAAACACCTGTCTCTATGGATTGTTAAGGATTAAGTAAGTTGATACAGTGCTTGGAACTTTGCCTGGCATGTACTAAGTACTACATGTGTTGGCTAGTATCACTTTCACAGTAAGTAAGTATTAGTTGATAAGTCATGTCCAATTCTTTGCAACCCCAGGGACTGTAACCTGACAAGCTTCTCTGTCCATGGGATTTTCCAGGCAGGAATACTGGAGTGGGCTGCCACTTTCTTCTCCAGGAGATCTTCCCAACCCAGAGATTGAACCTGGTCTCCTGCATTGCAGGCAGAGTCTTTACAGTCTGAGCCACCAGAGGAGCCCATCACTTTCACAATACTGTTACACAAATTTTGGTGCTTGTCTCCAGAGATCCCGAACCCTATGGTACCCGGATATACAACCATCCCTTGGTCTCTGCAGGGGATTGATTCCAGGACTCCCCTAGGACACCAGAATCTACAGATGCTCAAATCTCTTACAGAAAATGATGTAGTATTTGCGTATAACCTTAAGCATATTCTCTCATGTACTTTATTTTTTAATATATTTATTTATTTTTAGCTGCTGTGGGTCTTGGTTGCTGCTCACAGGCTTTTCATTGCATGACTTCTCTTGTTGCAGAGCACAGGCTCTAGGCTCATGGACTGTAAAGTGTGGGCTCAGTAGTCATGGCCCACAGGCTTAGTTGCCCGCAGCATTGCGATCTTAGTTCTCAGACCGGGGATTGAACCCACGTCCCCTGCAATGGCAGGTGAATTCTTTACCACTGGACCACCAGGGAAGTCCCTCCCATTACATTTTAAATCATCTCTAGTTTTCTTATGTAGGTATACCTTGCTTTATTGAGTTGCACCTTTTTGTTCTTCACAGATCTTGTCTTTTATACAGATTGAAGGTTTATGGCAACCCTGCATCCAGCAAGTCTATCAGTGCCAGTTTTCCAACAGCGTTTGCTTACTTTGTGTTTCTGTGTCACATGTTGGTAATTCTTGTAATATTTCACAACATTTTTGTTGTTGTTATGTTTGTTATGGTGATCTATGATCAGTAATCTTTCATGCTGCTGCTGCTGCTAAGTCACTTCAGTCGTGTCCGACTCTGTGTGACCCCATAGACGGCAGCCCACCAGGCTCCCCCGTCCCTGGGACTCTCCAGGCAAGAATACCGGAGTGGGTTGCCATTTCCTTCTCCAAATCTTTGATGCTATTATTTGCAAAATGATTGTCATTCATTGAAAGGCTCAGATGGTAGAATTTTTAGCAATAAAGTATTTTTTAATAAAGATATATACATTTTTAAGACATAATACTATTGAATACCTAAGAGACTAAAGTATAAGGTAAACATAGCTTTTACATGTACTGGGAAACCGAAAAAAAAATATTTCCTGTGACTTGATCTACTTTGATATTTGCTTTATTGCAGTGGTCTGGAACCAAACCCATAATTTCTCTGAGGTCTGTCTATAACACTTAATATAAATACTATGCTAATAGTTGTAAATACAACGTAAATGCTATGTAAATAGTTGCCAGCATGGCAAATTCAAGTTTTGCTTTTTGGAACTTTCTGGAATTTTTTTCCCCAAATATTTTTGACTCGTGAATAATTGACTCTGTGGGTGAAGAACCTCCATATACAAAAAGCCTGCTGTGTGTGTGTTAGTCACTCAGTCGTGTCTGACTCTGAGACCCCATGGACTGGAGCCTACCAGGCTCCTCTGTCCATGGGATTTTTCAGGCAAGAATACTGGAGTGAGTTGCCATTTCCTCCTCCAAGGGATCTTCCCAACCCAGGGATTGAACCTGGATCTCCTGGGTCTCCTGGTGTTTGAAGGTAAACTATATGGATGCCTGTACCTTTGAAAAGCACCACAAAAATGAGGTGGGTGGATGAATGAACATAGACCAGGATGGATGGATGGAAAGTTCAGTGGAGGGATAAAAGGAGGGAGATTAGTAGGTGGAACAAGGGAAGACAGAAGAGGGAAGAAAAGATAAGTGATAAAGCAAGTTAAGTAAAATGTTAACTACAAATATACATGGTTGGTCCATACATGTACACTATATGATCTTTCCATTTTTCTGTATGTTTAAAATATTTTTGCAACAGATGTTGAAAAACTATATACAAAATATAATAACTGTATAATACATGCAGACATATATATCAAAATATTTGATATCAGATAATATCAAAATAAAATAAACTCAAATAACAAAAGTAGTTATTTCTGGCAGTAGAATTATTGGTAATGTGGACTGTCTTTTTAACAAGCTTTTCTTTTTTATTTCCCGGTTTTTGACCAACAAGCCTGTATCACTTTGATAAACAGGGGAGGGGGGAGAGATTTGAGCGAAAAAGGTCATCAGAGAAGAATGTTCAATGCCCCTTATTTTCTCATTTGGGATTTAAAAGCTGGGAACATCTCTGAAAATAATACATTGTAAAGAACAGAAGGTCTCACTGAGGCCTCCTCCTGGGCTATGACCCTCGAGAGCAGTTGGAGGGAAGGAAAACTGGAACATTTTTCTGGAGCAGAGCCACGGGACCTGTCTGCAGCTTGGGCTCAGGCAACGTGCTAATATGTTTTAGGCAAGTGGAATAATTTTCCCACAGGATGCCCTGGGAAAGTGTCTGAGAGTCAAACGGGGTGGCAGTCATGAGGGTTCCTTGATTCTGTTTTGACCATAAACTGTAAGTCGAAGGCTGTGAGTTTAAATATAAATCCCGTTATCTCCCTCTGTTCCTTCCAGACACAGAGCAGCATTTCTGGGAGCATCCTTTCATCCTGGACCAGGAAAAGCGACAGATGATCCTGTGTGGGAGAGGCCCTGTCCTCAGGATCCCAGGACCCCAGTCTATCTCTGTCCTAAGAGCAGAATCCTCTACCCAAACATGTCAGTTTTGAGCTACCACCCAGTTTCTGATCATACATCATTTTATAAGGCAAAAGTATATGCAAGTCATTTTTTAAGTTCAAAACTATGCTTAGAATTCGCATAGTTACTGATAACAAAAGCCCAAAGGAAGTCAAGAATTTCCTTTCTGTCTGCATTGCTTAAAGTGTTCAGTGATTATGACATTGTTGATGTTGTGTTGGTTTTCCTGTCAAAAGGTTCTAGATAGAAATGGACTCTCTGATTTACATCACTCATTTACACGGGACACATTTCACACCATGTCTCCACATTCCATATTACTTTATTGGGAAGTGAAGTATTAGCAAAGGCATCTTGGACTGGCAGGGAGAAAACATGATATTCCATAGCTCTTGGTGCTGTCAACTACTAACTGGCACTTACCAGCTTCATTGCCAACCACTGAACGACAACCACACTTGCCATCTGCCTCTGCGGAGACTGAGAACTGTGCTGTTGTAGCTGTTGGCCTTCAACACCCCTGAGGGGGTTCAGGGTGGAGGGAGGCACTCTGTGCTCCAGGGGATCTGGTGAGACAGGTCTTTAGATAGTTGGATGTTTTTAGGAACAGATCTTATGATCTCAGTCCTTGCATCTTCTCATACCTAGAAAAGCACTAAATCCCTTCATGGTGACATCAGATCCTCATGACTAGCAGAAAACCTTTTGTAAAATGAGTGCATAATGGTACTGAACTCCCCCTTCACCAAAACCTTATATATTGACCTTCCTCCCACTGCCTCTTTGGAGTAGTCTCCCAGAGATATCTGGGGTGCTGCCTTCTGGGCTGCAGTAACTCATTTTGCCCCAAGTAAAACTTAGCTCACAGTTCTCATGTTGTGCATCTTTTTAGTCAACAGTGCTAAAACTGGTGGCAAATACCATCATTATTTCACTTTCAGCCCATACTTAGTGGACCCCTACCATGAGCCGAGCATTGTCTAGTCACTAGAGCAGTGGGGTAAAACATAAATCAAAAACTTGGCCCTGTTGGATTTCATATCCTACAACAGAGAGAAAGACAAATATAAAATGAATCAGTAAATGTGTGAGAGATAGAAGGTGTAATAGGTTAAATGGTGCTCCCCTAAAAGATATGTCCACCTGATGCTGAATCTGACCTCTGTACCCTGACACCGAATTAAATCTCAAAGATGGAGTTCCGGGTGAAGCAGGAAAGAATAATTTTATTACTTTGCCAGGCAAAGGGGGACACAGTGCGATAATACCCTCAAAACTGTGTGTCCTGACCTGGAGCAAGTAATGAAGAGTTTTATAGTGATTGTTCAAAGAGGACATGATCAGTTTATGGACATTCTTCTGATTGGCTCACAGTGAGAATACTAGGCGTCAGTGTCATCAACCTTCTAGTTCCAACCAGTCTGGGGTCTACATGCTTGTGGGCAGCACATAGTTAACCTCTCCCACTGATGGGGGTTTTCAGTATCTGAAAAACAGCTCAAAGATATTGTTTTGTGTATCCCTTGAGGGGAACCAGGACCTTGCCCCAAGGCTTGTGCATATCTCAGCACACCCTCTCTTTCCTAATGAGCATCTGCTTGAACCTGCCCTTTGGAACTCATGGTAAGTCTTGGAGGCTGAATGAAGCCTGCTGCTGCTGCTGCTGCTGCTAAGTCGCTTCAGTCGTGTCTGACTCTGTGTGACCCAATAGACGGCAGCCCACCAGGCTCCCCCGTCCCTGGGATTCTCCAGGCAAGAACAATGGAATGGGTTGCCATTTCCTTCTCCAATGCATGAAAGTGAAAAGTGAAAGTGAAGTCGCTCAGTCGTGTCCGACTCTTAGCGACCCCATGGACTGCAGCCCACCAGTCTCCTCCATCCATGGGATTTTCCAGGCCAGAGTACTGGAGTGGGGTGCCATTACCTTCTCCGGAATGAAGCCTACTTCCTATAATTCAGAAGTGGAGGGCACAGAAAGGCTTTTGTGCCCAGGAGCCCCACAAGGTCTTGCTCGGTTCTACACCTGGGACCTGGGAATATGATGTGATTTGGGGAAAGAGTCTTTGCAGATATAATGGAATAAAGGAGCTGGAGAAAAGACTATCCTGGATTAAAGCGGTGGCCAGAAAACCAATGATGTGCCCTGATAAGAGAAGCAAAGGAGAGAACACGGAGAGGAGATGGAATTATGAAGATGGAGGCAAAGACTAGAGTGATGCGTCTACAAGCCAAGGAAAGCCGCCATCAGAACTTAGGAGAGGAGCATGGAATCTATTTTCCCATAGAGCCTCCACAAGGAACCAACCCTGCCAGCATCTTGATTTCAGACTTCCGACCTCCAGAACCAGGAGACAATACAATTCTGTTGTTTTAAGCTGCCAAGCTTGTGGTCATTTGTTACAGCAGTCACAAGAAACTAATGCAAAAGAGACTTAAAACTATGGAGAAAAATAACAAACATGAAAAAGGGAACAGGAAATGCTGGGGAGTGGTGATTTTTAAAAGGAGGAGTTGGGAAAGGAGTGTTTGAAAAGATGACATTTGAGCAAAACTTGAAAGAGGTGAGGGATGAGCAATGTGGATGGTGAACCAAGATCTTTGCTGGGAGAGAAGATGGGGAGGCCCACATGGCTGCAGAAGGGAAGGAGGAAGAGCGTCCTAGAGAAGGGGTTGTGGCATGACCATGTGAGCCTTTGTGAGGCTTTTCGTTTTTATTCAGAATAAGATGAGCCATTGAAGAATTCTGAGCAGAGGTGGGGATACAGTCTGACTTTACCTTTAAAGATGACCCTGACTGCGTGTTAAGAACAGACTGTAGGAAACAAGGGTGGAGGTGGGGAGACTTGGAGAGGAGATGGTCACGGGTGCCAGGTGAGCGGGGACCAGGTCTCAAATTGGAATGGAGAGCGGTGAGAAGCCTCAGATTCTGAAGGAACTTTGACAGGAGAGGAAATAGGATTTACCAATGGATATTTCTGTCTTTTTTTCAGTATTTTAAGGAAAGATAAACAAACTCCAACTTGTTGAATTCTTTTTGCAACCACTCTTCAGAATGGAGATGGGGGAATGCAGTAACGGATGCCCATCACATCCTCCCCTCCTGACCAAACACACAGACTCTCTCTAAGCTTCAGTTTCACAGTGCCTCTCTGTCCCTTAATTCTTTTCCCAAACTGAGAATAACACATACATATACACTTTATGCATATAAATATTGCAAATATATATACTTCATATATATTTAGTATATATATACTTCATATATAAATATATATGCATAGAAAACTCCTAAATATATATACTTCAGGAATACATACACACACACACACACACACACACACATATACATGGAGACACAGGAGATAAAGGTTTGATCCCTGGGTCAGGAAGATCCCCTGGAGGAGGGCAAGGCAACCCACTCCAGTATTCTTACCTGGAGAATCCCATCAACAGAGGAGCCTGGCAGGCTACAGTCCACAGGATCTCAGAGTCAGAAGTGACTGAAGCAACTGAGCATGCATGCATGCACACATACATATAATCATGTATAATTTAGAAATGATTATACAATTAACATGGAAATATCTCCAAGATATATTATTAAGTGACAAAATGCAAATATATATTATATACTATCACTTGTATGGGAGAGAAATTACACTATAAATTTATATTATGTTTGTACATACAAAAATTATCCCTGGAAGAATAAACAAGAAATACCAGGGAGGAGACCAGGGTGGATGAGAGACGGGGAGGAAAGGAGACTTACTTTCCAGAGCACTTCCCTATAAATCTTGTTCCATGCATGTATTACCCACACAGAGGAATACATTTTAATAGAAGAATCATCCCACAGATACTTCAGCAATTTATTATGTGTGCCATGCATTTCAGCTGTGATTTAATGTATTCAAGACAGGAGAGAAACACTATACTAAGGCAGTAGTCATAGGAACTGGATAGATCTTTATAATGAAATGTATTTCAAATATTTTATTGTGAATGATTTTAAACACAACCAGAAGTAGCCACAACAGCATAAATCAAGGGCCAGCAAACTCTGTGAAGGGCAGGAGAGTATGTATTTCAGGCTCAGATAGTCTTCGTAGCAACAACTCAACTCTATCATTACAATGCAAAATCAACCAGAGAAAATATGTGAACAAGCAGGCATGGTTGTATTCCAATAAAACTTTATTGACAAAAACAGGCAATGGGCTGGATTTGGCCCTCAGGTCACAGTTTGCTAAACCAAACTCTGATTAACCCTTGGACTGCAAGGAGATCCAACCAGTCCATCCTAAAGGAGATCAGTCCTGGGTGTTCATTGGAAGGACTGTTGAAGCTGAAACTCCAATAATTTGGCCACCTGATGCGAAGAACTGACTCATTGGAAAAGACCCTGATGCTGGGAAAGATTGAAGGCAGGAGGAGAAGGGGGCGACCGAGGATGAGATGGTTGGATGGCATCACCGACTCGATGGACATGAGTTTGGGTGAACTCCGGGAGTTGGTGATGGACAGGGAGGCCTGGCGTGCTGCGGTTCATGGGGTCACAAAGAGTCGGGCATGACTGAGCAACGAACTGAACTGAACTGAAACTCTGATATAAAGACTCCTAGGAACCCAGCCTCCAACCCCAACTACCGTCAATTCATGGTCAATGCTGCCCCATCAACTACCCTCAAATTGCTCAGAAGGAAATCCCAGACATTATATCATTTCATCTTCAATGTTTCTAAGTATACTTCTAAAAGATAAGGACTCATCTTTTAAGATTATATGTAAATGTGTGTGTGTGTGTGTGTGTGTGCACACGTGCTCAGTCATTCAGCTGTGTCTGACACTTTGCAACTCTTTGGGAAGCTATGAATAGCCTGCCAGGCTCCTCTGTCCATGGTATTTTTCCAGGCAAGAAATGCTGGAGTGGATTGCCATTTCCTCCAGTGTCACATGTAAGTAGTCAATAACAATATCTTAATATTATTTCAATAAATTCAGTCTCCATTCAAATTCCTGATTGTCTAATAAAAGTAACACATTGTCGACTTAAAAAAAATGTACTGTCAACTCATTGGCACTTGCCATCTGCCTCTGTGGGGACTGAATCCTATGCTGCTGCAGCTATTGACCTGCGACACGCCCTGAAGGGGGTTCGGGTGGAGAACAGGAATGAGGCACTCTGTGCTCCAGGAAAAATAGTGGAACAGGTCTTCAGATAGATATTTTCAGGAGCCCATTTTATGAGCCCAATCCTTCCATCTTCCCGTATCTAAAAAAGCACTCACTAAATCCCTTTGTGGTGACATCAGTTCCTCATGACTAGCAGCAAATCTTTTGTAAAGATAAATGCTTGATTGCATAAACTCCCCCTTCACCAAAATCATATATATCCTGACCACCACCCCGCACACACTTGTTTGGAGCAGTTTCTCAGAGCTATCTCAGAGCTCTCTCCCTGGCTGCAGTCCTCATTTTGCCCTAAATAAAACTTAACTTACAACTCTCACATTGTTGTGTTTTTTTCCTTCAGTTAACAACATCTCAGTAGTTGTGTTTTTTAACAGATACAATTAATTAAGGTCCACACACTGCTTCTAAGTCTCTTTTACATTTGTTTTACATTGATTCTACTTGTATGTCTTTTAGCCCTGAAAAAAATTAAGTCCAACATGTAATGCTAGATGCCCTGTACTTCTCCAAAGCATTTTTGTTACAGTCTGAGGATGACCACGGATTGGATTTGTCCTTGTTCTTCAGTTGCTCAGTCCAACTCTTTGTGACCCCATGGACTGAAGCATGCCAGGCTCCCCTGTCCTTCACTATCTCCCAGAGTCTGCTCAGACTCATGTCCATTGAGTCAATGATGCTGTCTAACCATCTCATCCTTTGCTGCTCCCTTCTCCTTTTGCCTTCAGTCTTTCCCAGCATCAGGGTGTTTTCCAATGAGTTGGAACTTTAGCCTCAGCAACAGTCCTTCCAGTGAGTGTTCAGGGATGATTTCCTTTAGGATTGACTGGTCCGATCTCTTTGTTGTCTAAGGGGCTCTCAAGAGTCTTCTCCAACACCACAATTTGAAAGCATCAATACTTCAGGGCTCAGCCTTCTGTATGGTCCAATTTTCACATCCATATATAACTACTGGAAAAATCATAGCTTTAACTATATGGACCTTTGTCATCAAAATTAAGGAATTGGTGGGGCCGCTGGGAGGAGGGCAAGAGAGATTCCATCTTGAAGACTGTCAGCCGTCTTAAGGCAGGATGTGAACTGGGCCTGAACCCTGTTAACCATTGTTAAAGAAAAAACAGAAAACCCCTTCCGCACAGATGACAAAGACTGAAAATAAAGGTCAGGATGTCTCAGCTGGTTAACAATAGTGCCGGCACCTGCGTGTTCTAAGTGTTAATTCTTCTGCACCTGCATGTTGTAAAATGACTCACTGGAAAAGACTCTGACGCTGGGAGGATTGGGGGCGGGAGGAGACGGGGACGACAGAGAATGAGATGGCTGGATGGCATCACCGACTCGATGGACATGAGTTTGAGTGAACTCCGGGAGTTGGTGATGGACAGGGAGGCCTGGCGTGCTGTGATTCATGGGGTCGCGGAGAGTCGGACACGACTGAGCGACTGAACTGAGCTGAACTGAACCAGTCATGTAGCGGGGGGTATAAAACCAAGTTCTCTGAAATCATCGGAGTCCTTGTTGGGAACCTATTCCCCTTGGACCCACCAGTGTAATAAACTGTACTCTACTGTTTGAGTGTCCTCTGAGGAGTGTTTTGTGACTCCGGATTTTACAACACAATCATGGTCTTAATAGCCAGTCACCTGTTCACAATTGGTTACACAAATCAAATGTCATTGCACAAAATCATCAATCATTTGCCTTCAAGTCTTCAGGTATTTAAAAAAGAAAAATTCACCTGCCTGTGCAAGTCATCGCACTCCTAAGAATTCATCCTAATAAAATAGTCAAGAGATACAAAGATGCCTGATGCATTATTGCATTATTTATAACGGTACAATATCAAAAATAACCAAAGCATTCAACAACGAGGAAACAATAACATTTGTTACAATCTGTTCTGTTCAATCATTAAGTCATGTCCGAAGCCTTGTGACCCCAAGGACTTCAGCATGCCAGGCTATATTATATGATGGTTAAAAACCATGGTTTTTATTATTCCTATAGTGGTAAGTCAAGGTTCTTGACAAAATTTTAAACAAGAAGCAAAATCCAAAACTGTATGCACCTACAATTCTGTGAATGTCTGGGTGGAAAGCAATAAAAAGTCTCATGGTTATCTCTAGACATGGAGCTATGTGGCTTTCACTTAAATATTTACTTTTCTGTAAACTTTCCAGATTTTCTTTAATGTGGTGCTCTACTTTTTAAATCAGATCAACAAAAATATTATTAATGTTATAAAGATTTCCAGCTCTCCCCCTTTCTTCTGGTCTTCTCTTTTATGTCTCTTTTTGTTCCTGCCCTTTCAACCCTCCTTCTTGCTTCCTTCCTCTGTCTGGTAAATTTACCAGGCATTACATCATCCCATTAATCTTGCTCAGGGCCGGAAGGGCTGCCATTCCTGGTCCTGGAGGTCAACAGCATCCTGTCTTCACAAACCCAACACAGAGTTAAGGGCAATGACTCCAAATTTCACCCCATGCCCACCCCCTGCCGAAATGGGCTAAAACCATGCACCCATTTTTTTTTTTTTAATATTTACTTATTTGGCTGCACTGGGTCTTAGTCCGGGCATGAAAACTCTTAGTTGCGGCATGTGGGATCCAGTTCCCAGACCAGAGATCGAACTCCGGCCTCCTGGATTGGGCGTGTGGCATCGTAGCCACGTGAGGACCACCAGTGAAGTACTCATGTGCCCATGTTCTGCCATCTTCTCTCCTTTCTTGTGTATGTGTTAGTCACTTGGTCATGTCCAACTCTCTGTGACCCCATGGACAGAGAAGCCTGGAGGGTGAAGGTAGCCCTCCAGGCTCCTCTGTCCATGAGATTCTCCAAGCAAGAATACTGGAGTGGGTTGCCATGCCCTCCTCCAGGGGATCTTCCCTGGGATTGAACCCACATCTCCTGCATTGCAGGCCGATTCTTTACCATCTCAGCCACCAGGGGAGCATGACAATCAGTATGTGAAAGCCCCAGCAAGGGCTCACAATTGTTTCTATGGGAAAACTAGAAACAAAAGTCCAGTAAGAGGTGGTGGGCTCCATAAATCCATAACCCTATCATAGAAAAGCAGAGAACAACAAGGAAGGAGCCTGAGAGTGGAGGGGGGCTCATGGTCGGCTACGCTCACCCCCCACATTTGTCCCTGGCTCCTCCATCACTCCCTTTTCTCTGTCCACTGGCCCTGGTGAGCCTCCTCACAGTTCCTGCAACAAGCTGGGTGCCCTGGGGACTCAGGCAGCTTCATCTGTATGGCAATGCTCCTCTCCCTTCCCTTCTCCAAGGCTTCCCTCAGAAATCTCCTTGTTCACAAGGCCTCCCATATAACATGTCAACTTGCCCCATCACACACCCTCAACATGCATCACGGGGAGGGGTAAATTTCCCCCTTTTCCTCTTGAGTTCTTGAGGCTAGATTAATAGCAAAATTCACACCAGAGAGATTAACAGGAGAAATGAAACAAGGCTTAATTTATGAGCCCAGAGGTCTCATAGAAATGGGACCTAAGAAGTGACCAAGGCAGGCAGCTTTTACACTTTTTAGACAAGGAAACAATAAACCTGTGAGGAACGATAGAACAAAGAAACTTGAACTTTGGGTGCCTTTTCTTTTTTCGGCCACACTATGGACCGTGTGGGATTTTAGTTCCCCAACCAGGAATGGAACCCATGTCCTTTGCGCTGGGAGTGCAGAGTCTTAACCAGTGGACCACCAGGGAGGCCCTATTTGGGCGCTTAATTATTAATAGTTAAGAAGTCTAAATGGGCTTCCTGGTTGGCTCAGCAGTAAAGAATCTGCCTGCCAACGCAGGAGACTTAAGAGATGCAGGTTCGATCCCTGAGTCGGGAAGATCCCCTGGAAAAGGAAATAGCAACCCACACCAGTATTCTTGCCTGGAGAATCCCATGGACAGAGGAGCCTGGCTGCTAGAGTCCATGGGTCACAAAGAGTTGGACACGACTGAAGTGACTGAGTGCACATGCAAGAAATCTAAACAGAGTTTGGCATTTCTCCAAAGAAGACATACAGATGGCTGACAAACACATGAAAAGATGCTCAACATCAGAGAAATGCAAATCAAAACCACAATGAGGTACCATTTCACACCAGCCAGAATGGCTGCTATCCAAAAGTTTACAAGCAATAAATGCTGGAGAGAGTGTGGAGAGAAAGGAACCCTCTTACACTGTTGGTGGGAATGCAAACTAGCACAGCCACTATGGAGAACAGTGTGGAGATTCCTCAAAAACCTGGAAATAGAACTGCCATTTGATCCAGCAATCGCACTCCTGGGCATACACACTGAGGAAACCAGAATTGAAAGAGACACATGTACCCCAGTGTTCATCACAGCACTGTTTATAATAGCCAGGACATGGAAGCAACCTAGATGTCCATCTGCAGACGAATGGATAAGAAAGCTTTGGTACATATACACAATGGAGTATTACTCAGCCATTAAAAAGAATGCATTTGAATCAGTTCTAATGAGGTGGATGAAACTGGAGCCTATTATACAGAGTGAAGTAAGCCAGAAAGAAAAACACCAATACAGTATACTAACGCATATAATGGAATTTAGAAAGATGGTAACGATAACCCTGTATACGAGACAGCAAAAGAGACACCGATGTATAGAACAGTCTTTTGGATTCTGTGGGAGAGGGCGAGAGTGGGATGATTTGGGAGAATGGCATTGAAACATGTATATTACCATATGTGAAACAGATCGCCAGTCCAGGTTCGATGCATGATACAGGATGCTCGGGGCTGGTGCACTGGGATGACCCAGAGGGATGATATGGGGAGGGAAGTGGGAGGGGGGTTCAGGATGGGGAACACATGTACACCCGGGGCAGATTCATGTCAATGCATGGCAAAACCAATACAATATTGTAAAGTAATTAGCCTCCAATTAAAATAAGTAAAGTTATATTAAAAATAGAAAATAAACAGAGTCTGGGCTTAAGGTAGTAAATTTCTTAAGGAACAGGATTTGTTTATACTGCTTCTCCGCCTGAATTCCCCATCTCTGGTGATAAAGAGTCCTTCTCCCTCCCAACGCAGAGAGGACAACTTTCACAGGAGAGATTCATTTCCTACTTTCACAGAGACAGAGAGGAGAGTCAAAGGGTCCCTCTTGCAACAGGCATTTCTTAAGCAACATTAATTCAAAATAACCAATATGCCCTTGAGCCATATTTTAAGGCAGTCTGCTCTGGGCCCCAGCACAGATATGCACTCGTTATAGCCCTCTTCCTTCATTTCTGTTTTTTTCTTCAGTGTTTATTATTTGACAAATAACATATTTGAATCATTTGTTTTATTTATTATCCTTTGGGGCACTTAAAAACAAGAGGCTTGACAGCAGGAATTTCTGTTCCTAATGTATGCCCAGTACCTACAACAGTGGCTGGCATGTAATGGCTGCTCAATATCTATTTTTGAATAGATTCATGAATAATGTATTATTAAGTGAAAAAATAAAAACCAGATTATGATACAACACCAGACAATTCAATCTCGTGTATGTGCAGGTACATGGAAAAGAGACTGAAATGATACATATGGAAGTTCAACACCAGGTAAGGCAAATGGTGATTTTTAAAAAATTTTATTGGAGTATAATGCTTTACAATGTTGTATTAGTTTCTACAGTACAGCAAAGTGAAACAGCTATACATATATTGCCTCTTTTTCAGCTTTCCTTCCCATCTAGGTCACCACAGTATGTTGAGTAGAGTTCCCTGAGGTATACAGTAGGTTCTCATTAGTTATCTATTTTATGCATGCATTAATAGGGACTTCCCTGGTGGTCCAGTGGTTAAGATTCCACGCTCCCAACGCAGGGGGCCTGGGTTCAATTCCGGTTTGGAAACTAGATCCCACATGTTGCAACTAAAGATCCTGCATGCTGCAAACTAAGACTCGGCCCAGTCAAAGAAGTAAAAAAGAAAGAAAGAAATGTTGAATAGTGGGTGATTTTTACTTTCTCTCATTATACATCTGTAATTCTTAAGTCTCCTGCAGTGAACATAAACTGAGCAGGACCCTATGGGACCTTCCTGGGGCAGGCCCTTTCCCCATATCCTCTGCTTTAGTCCTCTCTGAATGAAACGCCTAGAAAACAATCTCTAATGCACATTTCCTGAGTTGTTTTACAGATGTGAGATCCCCGCAGCCCCCCCACCACCACCACACACACACACAAAAAGAAGATATTAGCTACTTGATGACTATGCACGTGTAGCCCACCGGCCTCCTGAAGCCTAAGGATTGATAATGTTAATGCCTGTGACTCCACCCTGTTTCAGCCAATCAGAGAATTGTGCACATGTTGATCACAGACCCTGGGGTGCCCCTCCCTCACCTGGCCTTTAAAAATGCTTTGCTGAAACCTATGGAGAGTTCAGGGTTTGGGGTGACACAAGCTACTGCTTCTCCTTGCATGGCCTGGCAATAAACTTTGCTCTGCTCTAAAACTGATGTTTTGGTTTGTCTGGCACACTAACTTGCGGTTGCTAACATGAGCAAGGACTACTTTCACAGCAAAGCATCCAGTGAGTTGTTTCTTAGATGTTGCGGAAAGAGAATGGGAGGCCATTACTTTGGCCAGGTGGCCACAGGGAACTTCTTGGAGAAGATTCTCTCGACATCGTCTCTGAACTCAAGTGGGCAGGTTTCAGGTTCATAGGCAACCACTACCCTGGAGAGACAAGCAGTGTGCTGGCAAGTGCTGTTTTTTCCAATATTCTTCACCTGGCAGCTATGGTGGGTATGGGCAAATTTTTCAAGGGGACCATGAGTGTTTGGAAAGAGAAGGATGAAGAGTGACTCCTCTGAAGATGATGACAACAGATGGGGTGACTCCTGCCATATCGATATACAAGAAATGTCACAACCATCGTGACTTTGGGCCTCCAAATATGAATGAGGGTCCCAAAACTGCGATCCAGTGGATGCTGTCACTCCCCATGGCAATTGCTGAGCAGGAATTTAAGAAGCAGCCATCTGCCATTCCTTAAGGTGAACAAGGAAACAGGATTTGGTCCCAGATAGCTGAGATGCATATGAAAGGAATAAATTAAGTGAGCCCAGAGGCTTGCATCTTCCCATACGAAATTCCTTAACTTGCTACCTGATCTTTGATATTCAGAGGGCCTGCTCCCTTTTGTTGCAAACCTTTATATAGCCTGACTTCCCCTCCTGCCTCCTTGGAACAGTTTTCTCAGAGCTACTGAGATGCTGTCTTCCAGGCTCAGAGTCCCAAACATTCCCACCAAATAAAAATAACTCTCAACTTTCAGGTTGTGTGCATTTTTCTGGTTGACAATGGTGACTTTCCAGAAACAGACATCAAGCCTGCAGAGGGAATGCTCACCTTGAGGGCTGGTGAACCACTGACAGGGCTTCAACATCAGACCTGGGGAAGATGGTTTTAGTCCAGCAATGGAAACAATCACCAAACTGAGGGTAAAATAGACAGGTGGTGGGAGACCATGCTGTAGGCCAAGCAGGACCTTCAGGAATAAACAAAAGATGCACCAAGCTGGTGGGCTAGTTTCCAAATCGCTAAGTCTCTCTTTGCCTACATTTGGAAACCAAAGTACCCTCTTTAAATCCAGCAGCCTCCCCGTGGGGTTCATGTACCATCTGGGGAGGGGTTAGATATCTCAGGAAATGATCCTGGATTTGTATGGAGTATGATAGGTAACTAAAAAATTAAGAGGGGAAACTACTCCAGTCTGGAGACATAACTCAGTCCACACATTTTTAAATTAATGAAAATATCTAATAGGTAAGTAAATAAATAATATATAAATGAAATATATAATAAATAAATGAACAGGTTAGTATACAAATGAACAAGTAAATAACAAACAAAGTGAAGTGAAGTTGCTCAGTCGTGTCTGACTCTTTGCGACCCCATGGACTGTAGCCCACCAGGTTCCTCTGTCCATGGGATTTTCCAGGCAAGAGTACTAGAGTGGGTTGCCATTTCCTTCTCCAGAGGATCTTCCCGAACCAGGGATCGAGCCCGGGTCGCCCGCATTGTAGGCAGATGCTTTACCATCTGAGCCACCAGGGAAGCAACAAGTAAATAAATAGGCTGATTGGAAAGAGAAAGGAAGAAAGAAACATGCTCTTTGAATCTCTGAAGCATTACAAGCAGGATTTTGATTAAAGGGAATTCTGCTTTCAGAATGTTATGCTTGAGTTCACATCATGAAAAAAATCAAGATTTGCTTCCATCCCATAGTGTGGAGACAGATTTCTATTGCAGGACTGCTGCATCTGTCAGCATCCTTAATCATCCTCCTTCTGTGGAGGTTTATCATCGTTCGAGTTATTCTATTAGTCACTCTGCTATTAGGAGGGCAAGAGCCCTCTCATTTTTATGTTGCTGGATCATATCTTTCAGGTGAAAAACACTGTTAAAGAACAATAGTGGAAAGCCAGGGATCAACCACTCAGCGGTCATCTCTCATGTGATGCTAATGAGAGGTCATCACTTCCAAATATGGCTGCACTGAGTGACTTACGATAACTCTGCATAACTTTTCTGCAAGGATTTTAATTGCAATCCCAGAGATGTTAAATGAAAACACTGAACACATGTTTATGGCCTATGTGATGAAGCCAGCACAGGGCTTGTATAGAAATAGAACTGAAAGAGAGTACTTTGGGTGAAGACAATGGAAGAGAAAGGAGTATGTATTAGTCACAGTTCTCAAGGGAGAGAGAACTGAAGGGGCATAGAGATATATAGAGATTTATTATAATAAACTGACTCATGTGATTATGAGGCCGACAGACCTCAAGATCTACAGCTGACAAGCTGGAGACCTAGGAAGAGCTAAAGCTGTGAGTACCAATACAGACATAGGACAAGCCAGTGCTTCAGTTCAAGTGTGCAAGGAGGAAATAACTGATGTCCCAACTCAAAGGCAGTCAAGCAGGAGGACTTTCCTCTTATTCACAGAAAGGTTAGCCTTTCTGTGCTATTTACTGATTGGATGAGGTCCACCCACATTTAGGTAGTGCAATCTGCTTTATTCAGTTACCAATTAGATGTTAATTTCATCCAAAAACACACTCACAGACAAACCCAAAATAATGTTTGACCAAATGTTTAGGAAATTCCGTGGACCATTCAAGTTGACACAAAATTAACTATCACGGGGTGTTTAGTGAAATTACCCAGGGAACTGAGTGACATCCATTGTCTGGAGTCATGGGGGAAATGATGTTCAGTGTCAACCTCAAGTAGAAGATTACTCTTCCCTTCAATTGGAGAAATGTTAATTAGCTTAAAATGCAAGGCACATAAAATGATGGTCAACATCATTAGTTACCATCCACTAGAATGACTAAAATAGAAAGAATTGAACATACTAAGTGCTGGTGAGGATGCCAAGCCTCTGAGGATCAAAGAAATGCAAAATGGAACAGGCACTTGGGAAAACAGCTTGGCAAATCCTATAAAGATTCACTAACTTGATGATTCAGCAATTCTACTCCTATTTACACAAAAGTAAATAAAATCATATGTCCCACAAAAAATTCTTATAAAAGAATTTTAATTGCAGCTTGATTCATAATCGTTAAAAAGTGGAAACATTCCAAATGTCCATCAATACAAGAATGAGATAAATAAACCAAAAAATATTCATATAATGGGCTACTAATGGGCAATAAAAAGGAATGAACTTCTAACCCATGCAACAAGAATAGACCCCACAGACAGAAGACTGAGTAAAAGATGTTCAAGGACATACAAAACTAATCTATAAAGATAGAAAGCAAGGCTTTTCTGGTGGCTCAGTGGTAAATAATCTGCCCAGGAACTAGAACTACTGAAGCCCATGCACCCTAGAGCCCATGGTCTGCAACAAAAGAAACCACATCAATGAGAAGCCCGTGCACCATAACAAATAATAGTCTCCACTCGCTAGAACAAAGAAAAGCCCCCACAGCAACGAAGACCCAGCCCAGCCAAATATAAATACATAAGTAAAATTATTTTCTAAAAAACATAGAACACATAACAGTTGGCTTTGAAGAGAAGGGAGACTGACCGAAAATGGGTATGAAGGGTCTTTCTAGGGTGATGAAAATGCTCAATATTTTGATAGGGGTTTGGATGGTATACCTATAAACATATGTCAAACTCAAGGGGAAAATAGGGCAAGGCACAAAATTGGGATGAGACTAAAGAGCTGTGGAAATGAACCAGAGGAAAAAACCGAAAGCTTCCTTGGGCAAACACTGCAGGCATTTTGCAGAGTGAATTAAAGGGAAGCCGGGTCTCCAGGAATACGGGTCTCCAGGAATACGGCTGATAAAGTCCTTTTCTGTTAAAAATCTAACTCTGGTAAATTGCCAAAGCAGAGACTGAGAATGAAGGTTTGGAAACCAACACAAAGCGCTATCCCAGTACAGACCAGGAGGTCCAAGAAGAGCTCAAGAAACGCAAATAGGGTCAGCAGAGCGTGCTGGACACCAAAAGGGCAAGCTCCAAACCAACAAGAGTAAACTCTACTCTCTTAGCCACATCAGACTAATTGTCTTGGTAATCCTTTTATGCTTCCTTTCGTGATTGCTGTAAATATTTGACCTGAACTAATTCTATAGCAAACTCTATTAAGTCCTCGTTCTGTGGGGTGAATTTAGTCACTCTCAGTTCATCTTCAGGCTCTCCTCACTAAATCTTGAATCAAACAGAAACAGGAGCTCATAGTCACTAAGGACTTACCAGATGCCAGGCAATGTGCTAAATACTCAACAAGCATTGTATTCATTTAATCTTGCTCCAACCATGAAGCAGACGTTGACAATGGAATTCCTATTTTATGGATGAAGAAACTGAGACTTAATGGGGTAAAAACATGCTGAAGTTACTGAGCTAGGAAGAGAGAGGCAACTCAGAAGTATCTAACAATAGTGCCTCCTTCTAGGATTTTTTCAAAGTGAATGAATAGTATCCAAGCTTAGTAGAATCAGGGAGACTCTTGAAATCCTTACATTATGTGTGAATGTCCAGGAAACAGCCAAGGTTGAAAAAGATGTACATTCTACCCACAAGTCCACTAATTAATTCATTTGTTCAGGAAACATTTAAGCATCTACTATGTGCTACACATTGCTTGCCACTAGAAAAAATAGAACTGAGAGCCAAAAACTATGCTTCTACATTTGACAACACCTTACTCCAAAATGCACTCATAAGGAAGTCAGACAAAGACAAGTATCATATGATATCACTTATATGTGGAATCTAAAAACAATGATACAAATGAATTTACATGCAAAACAGACTCTTGTTTTCACAGAAAACAAACTTAGAGCTACCAAAGGGGAAAGAGGGAGGGATAAATTAGGATTAATATATACACACTGCTGCTGCTGCTGCTGCTGCTAAATCGCTTCAGTCGTGTCTGACTCTGTCCGACCCCACAGACAGAAGCCCACCAGGCTCCCCCGTCCCTGGGATTCTCCAGGCAAGAACACTAGAGTGGGTTGCCATTTCCTTCTTCAATGCATGAAAAGTGAAAAGTAAAAGTAAAGTCGCTCAGTCGTGTCCGACTCTTAGCGACCCCATGGACTGCAGCCCACCAGGCTCCTCCGTCCATGGGATTTTCCAGGCAAGAGTACTGGAGTGGGGTGCCATTGCCTTCTCTGATATACACACTACTATATACAAAATAGATAATCAATAGAGAATCAACAAGGACATACTATATAGCAAAGGGAACTCTACTCAATATTTTGTAATAAATGGGGAAAGAATCTGAAAAAAAATACGTGTGTGTGTGTGTATGTGTTAGTTGCTCAGTCATTCCTGACTCTTTGAGACCCCATGGACTATAATAGCCAGCCAGGCTCGTCAGTCCATGGAATTCTCCAGGCAGAATACTGGAGGGGATTGCCATTTCCTTCTCCAGGGTCTTCCCAACCCAGGGATTGAACCCCAGTCTCCTGCACTGCAGGCAGATTCTTTACCATCTGAGCCACCAGGGAAGCCCATATATATGTAAATGTATGTGTGTGTGTGTATATATATATATATATATATATATATATATATATATATATATATATCAGAATCACTTTACTGTACACCTGAAACTAATGTAACATTGTAAATCAACTATACTTCAATATAAATTTTTTAAAATGTACTCATAGACAACAAAGCAGAAAACTATAAGCTGATGTCCAATATCCCTTTAAGAAGTGTGGAAACTCAAATGTAGAGTCAGTGGAGCATCAGTGAAAAGTCTGCAGAATGGCAGCCACAGGCAATCTAGTCTAAGGCTGAACATCTCATACCTACTCAAAGGCTGCTTCTGCTTCCTGAACAGTTTCATCAGGCCCTATGATTACTCTGTAATGTAGAAAGTGATCATTAATCAATGTTGTCTAAGCAACACACTTAGAATAATAAATCAAGACAGACTCTTCCACAACAAAGCTCTGGGAAATTGCTGGCATATTAGCATTGACCGATTGCTGAGACATCGCTCTCCTGGGCTGAAGGGGGATTCAGGATGGATGACAACAGGATGTAAAAACAGATACCACAGGATGAGCAGAATTGATGAGACTGCACAGAGGGAATGTAGAATAAATGCCACAGGAATAGCAGCGTCACAGACCAAAGTGGAAAGAGCAGGCTCGAGTTTCGGCTATGCGAACATTAGCTGTGTGTGTCTCGCTTGCCCTCTCCAGGCTCAGTTTCCTCATTTGTAAAGTGAGGTTAAGTAACTCCTGCAGGGAGGGGACATGGGTGTACCTATGGCTGATTCTTGTCGATGTTTGACAGAAAACAACAAAGTTCTGGAAAGCAATTATTCTTCAATTAAAAAATAAAGTGGCAAAAAAACTAAAAAAAAAAATCTAGCCTGAAAATTTTTTTAAATAAATAAATAACTCCTGCAATGCCAGACTCACAAAGGTATTGTTAAATGGATGTGAGATTGTCATGTCAAATGCTAAAGCATAAAAAGTGAGATGTCTGGACTTCCCTGGTGGCCCAGTGGTTGAGAGTCCACCTGCCAATGCAGGGGATATGGGTTTGATCCCTGGTCCAGGAAGATTCCACATGCCACAGGACAAGGAATCCAGTGTGCGACAACTACTGAAGCCATGAGCCCAGGAGCAAAAACTACTGAGCCTGAGTACTGCAACTACTGATGCCCATTCTCACCTAAAGAACCTGTGCTCCACAAAGAGAAGCCATTGCAATGAGAAGCCTTCGAACTGTGACTAGAGAGGAACCTCTCACCAGAAGTAGAAAAAGCCCATGCACAGCAATGAAGACTAATGGCAGCCATAAATAAATAGATATTTTAACAAGTGAGTATTTGGCTTTGGGGGTACTCTTTTCTATCCAAAAAAAAAAAAATTGATCCAATTAAAAATTGTGAGCTAGGTAGTATCAGAACACCCCAACTTCAGGAATGGTAACTGAATTTGATCCCTTTGCTTGCATCCAAGATTTCTGCCTCTTTTTGCTTTTGCTTAAGCAGAGCAGTTGGAAAATAGCAGGAGGGATAACATAAGGGAAGGAAAACATGCTCTGCCTGCAGGCAGAGACCATACACCAGGACGCAGATCTTCATCATTCCCAGTAACCAGATAAGCTACTCCTCCACCCACAGGGAAGAGCATCTGAGCAACGGCAACAAGGATGCAAGTTTCCTCCTCAGAATGTTCTCCAAGGGGCTTGAGTATTGGCAAAAATTCCAATTTTTATATCAACAGTCAGCTGACGGACTGCACCAATAGACGTTCACAACTCACTTCTTCCATCTCTTGCCATGTCCTGCTACAGAGCCTTGGAAACATTAGTCACTTGATTTCTCAGACTCTCTTGCAGGAAAGATGGTCACGTGACATGATTCAGCCATAAATGGAAAGGCACCCAGTAGAGCTTCTGGGAAACATATTGTTTTTATAATCAAAAAGTACACAAGAAGCTGACCTTGAATATCATATGGCTGGAGCAGAAGCCACCTTATGATCATGAAGAAAAAGGTAAGAGAACTGCAAAGATATCAAGTGTGACATTATTGAGCCACTAAACCCTTGCTAGTAACTGCTTCCTGTAGAGAGTATAATCTTGCTAATTGGCAAACTAAAGGTGCTTGTCTGAGTTTCATCTTTCCTTCCCCTTCCTATTCAAGTTTATAGTAATTTTAGAAAAAAATAAAAATTTTTAATTCAGTTTATTGATTTTTCTATAGTTTTTAAAAAGCAATTTATTTTAAACCCTAAGTAGGACTTTTTTCCCATCCAACTCTCACAAAACACTTTGGGGAGTAAAGTAATATTTATGTAGGATTGTTTGAAAGATAAGCAGAACATCGTTTTTCCAAATTGAAAGGCCTCAATCTTTAGAAACTGTTCCATGAAGACAAAAATATTCCACCATCAAAATTTGGGAAACACAGCATGTTTCAGTCATCTCTTGCTACATAACAAACACCATGATTTCTATCCAAAGAGAAAAATTCATCTCTCACTCATACATCTTAGATTGACTGTATTTGGCTAATCTAGACAGCTCAGTTGGTCTAGATTCAGGTCATTGTCCATGTGTCTCTTGTCCTTATAGGACCAATGGCTCCCTGGAATGTGTTCTTCTGGTTGCAAGGGTAGGAAACTCCCAGGAGATGAGAAAATATATACAATATCTTTGATGTCTAACCTTAGAAATTCACACAGTCACTTCCACTCAAAATTTATGGACCAAAACAATTTTTATGCCAAGCTCAACATCAATGGGATGAGGAATATGTCCCTTTTATCAAAGTGGAAACAGTATATAAATATTTTATAAACTAAAATCTAACCAACTAAACCACTAGTCTTTTACTCTACTAGACTAACGAATTCTTTTCTACTCCACATTTTTAATCTTTAGGATTCTTTCAATGGTAAAGAATAGAACTCTAACTCTAACCAACTTAAGTTAAAATAAAATCTTGTCTTTTGGTTCACTTATAGAAAAATCTCAAGGGAAAAATCAAGCTTCAGGAGTCAAATAATGTTATCAATGCTTTTTCTCTTCATCTCTCAACTATTTTCCTCTATGTTGGATTCATTTTCAAGTGATAGTAATAGTAAAAGAACTGTGGCAGACTGAAGCATGATTTACCATTCTTCACGCCCTCCCTGTATTAGAATTCTATACCTTTTGAGGAGTATATTTCCCCATCCTTCTGTTCCTGGCTTGGTGGGATGACCTTCTTTGTCCAGTGGAATATGAATGCAAGTGACAGTGCGTCAGTTTCTGGATGAGGCCACAGTGACATCAGTTATTTTGCTCATTATCTCCCACATCTGTAACTCATGAAAAGAAGACCATGATCCAGGTAGCCAGTGGTCCAGAGAGGACATGGTACATTGTAGAACAGACTGAATCCCAAGTCTGTTTGATTAACTATTACCATCACAGCTACTCTTATGTTTCAGACTTTTTCTCAGTGCACTGGAGGGGTAAAAGAACCATCTATAAACATCTCTGTATTGGCAAGAATGCACAGAAGAACTGTACAAAAAAGATCTTCACGATGAAGATAATCACGATGGCATGATCACTCACCTGGAGCCATACATCTTGGAATGTGAAGTCAAGTGGGCCTTAGAGAGCATCACTAAGAACAAAGCTAGTGGAGGTGATGGAATTCCAATTGAGCTATTTCAAATCCTGAAAGATGATGCTGTGAAAGTGCTCCACTCAATATGCCAACAAATTTGGAAAACTCAGCAGTGGCCACAGGACTGGAAAAGGTCAGTCTTCATTTCAATCCCAAAGAAAGGGAATGCCAAAGAATGCTCAAACTACTGCACAATTGCACTCATCTCACACGCTAGTAAAGTCATGCTCAAAATTCTCCAAGCCAGGCTTCAGCAATATGTGAACCGTGAACTTCCAGATGTTCAAGCAGGTTTTAGAAAAGGCAGAGGAACCAGAGATCAAATTGCCAACATCCGCTGGATCATGGAGAAAGCAAGAGAGTTCCAGAAAAACATCTATTTCTGCTTCATTGACTATGCCAAAGCCTTTGACTGTGTGGATCACAATAAACTGTGGAACATTCTGAAAGAGATGGGAATCCCAGACCACCTGACCTACCTTTTGAGAAACCTGTATGCAGGTCAGGAAGCAACAGTTAGAACTGGTCATGGAACAACAGACTGGTTCCAAATAGGAAAAGGAGTACATCAAGGTTGTATATTGTCACCCTGCTTATTTAACTTATATGCAGAGTACATCATGAGGAACGCTGGGCTGGAAGAAGCACAAGCTGGAATCAAGATTGCTGGGAGAAATATCAATAACCTCAGATATACAGATGACACCACCCTTATGGCAGAAAGTGAAGAAGAACTCAAAAGCCTCTTGATGAAAGTGAAAGAGGAGAGTGAAAAGGTTGGCTTGAAGCTCAACATTCAGAAAACGAAGATCATGGCATCTGGACCCATCACTTCATGGGAAATAGATGGGGAAACAGTGGAAACAGTTCAGACTTTATTTTGGGGGGCTCCAAAATCACTGCAGATGCTGATTGCAGCCATGAAATTAAGACGCTTACTCCTTAGAAGGAAAGTTATGACGGACCTTGATAGCATATTAAAAAGCAGAGACATTACTTTGCCAACCAAGGTCCGTCTAGTCAAGGCTATGGTTTTTCCCGTGGTCATGTATGGATATGAGAGTTGGACTGTAAAGAAAGCTGATCACTGAAGAATTGATGCTTTTGAACTGTGGTGCTGGAGAAGACTCTTGAGAGTCCCTTGGGCTGCAAGGAAATCCAACCAGTCCATTCTAGAGGAGATCGATCCTGGGTGTTCATTGGAAGGACTGAGGCTAAAGCTGAAACTCCAGTACTTTGGCCACCTCATGCGACGAGTTGACTCACTGGAAAAGACTCTGATGCTAGGAGGGATTGGGGGTGGGAGGAGACGGGGACGACAGAGAATGAGATGGCTGGATGGCATCACCAACTCAATGGACATGAGTTTGAGTGAACTCCAGGAGTTGGTGATGGACAGGGAGGCCTGGCGTGCTGTGATTCATGGGGTCGCAAAGAGTTGGACACGACAGAGCAACTGAACTGAACTGAACTGAACTGATGCTGGTAATAGTCAGCTAGGGATGCCATAACAAAACACTACCCAATAAGTCTGGGTGGCTTAAATGACAGCAATTTATCTTCTTACAGTTCTGGATGCTGGGAAACCTAAGATCAAGGTGCCAGCCCATTTAAGTCCTAGTAAGAACTTTCCTCCTGGCTTGTAGACAGTCACCATCCCTCTGTGTCCTCACATGGTGGGGAGAGAGAGCACTCTGGAGGATCTCCCTCTTCTTATAAGGCACCAGCACTATCGACTCATGATCTCATTTAACCTTAACTCCTCTTCGACTGTAACCCACCAGGCTTCTCTGTCCATGGGATTCTCCAGGCAAGAACACTGGAGTGGGTTACCATGTCCTCCTCCAGGGGATCTTCCCAACCCAGGGATCGAACCTATATCTCTTATGCCTCCTTCATTGATGGGTGAAATTCTTTAGCCCCCTCTTCACAGGTCCTATTTCCAAATACAGTCAGATTAGAGGTTAGAATTCCAACATATGAATTTGGAAGGGACATAATTTGGTCCTTAGCAATCCTTAAGCTTTAAGATTTCAGTTCCCAAGGGATCCCCCACACCAGGAGATAGCAGCATCTGGTGTCAGATTCTGTTAATTCAGACCAAGACCATTTTATTGTTTATCATCACAAATTACATGCTAGAGGTTATAACATTCGTTCATTCAAAGGCTTAAGGGAGATCAAGATCTTTGAGGCTGGAGTGAAGGAAACAAGGGAAAAGTAATAGAAAAGAAGGATGGAGAGCAGACAGGAGGCAGACCACACAGACAGTAAAGCAGGGGAAAACTTAAACTGGGGGGTTGAAATTATGAGGCTGGAGTCCTTGGACTTAAGTGTTTGAAAGGGGGGAGAGATAAAGCTCTGTTTATTATGTTTTATCATCTTAGTTCAGGCAGATATAACAAAAAATCTGCCTTAAATATTTATTGCTCACAGTTCCGAAGACTGGGAAGCCCAGGATCAAGCCACCAGCACATTCAGTGTCTGCCAAGAGCCTGGTTCATAGGCAGTTGTCTTCTCACCGTGTCCTCATGTGATGGGAAAGTGTGTGAGAGCTCTCTGGAGCCTCTTTTAAAGAGCGCTAATACTATTCATGAGGGCTCCATTCTCATGACCTGATCACTCCTGAAAGTCCCAACTCCTAATCACATTGAGGGTTAGGATATCAACATATGAGTCCCGGAGGGAACACTATATTCAGTCTGTAGCACCTATTATATGTCAGGAATTGCACTATATGTGCCTGATATTGGCTGTGTTTTACATTTCAATATATATAATATTTTTTTGAGTGACAAGTATAATCAGCAATTCTAGAAATCAAGACCTATTTTATATTCCAAATCAACAATAAGGTATGAGAGGAAGAGATATATAATTAAGCCTCTCTGACCTTTTCATAGTTCAAGATGGAATAAATGCATGACTACATGTAGGGAACACAGAGGTCATATAAACAGCCCATTAAACTCAATCATACACATAATAGCCTGTTTTCTATTCCACCTGGTAGGTTAAATATCCAACTTTTAGTTTCCAAATGGTATCTTATGCAATCATTGCAATTACTATCCTATTCAACTTCAGAGGTAGTTTAAACTGTGGGTAACTTCTCAACCAACCAATCTGTTTGTAATATGCAATTCTGGTTTGGATTCCAAGGATAAATATTATTCTCCAAGCAAATGCAAGTTGCAGGTAATTCACAAATAATGGTTTGAAAAGGAAATAGTGTGCAAACAATATGATTGAATAACCAAGAAAATAAAAAGAATTAACTGAAAAAACAGAAATCCATCAACAAGTTCAGTAAGATGGCTGGATACAAGATAAATGTACAGAATCAATAGGTTTCCCATAAACAATGTAGAAAAGGTTCCACTTCCAAGAGTATACAGATGGGTCTAGGAATGATCTTTATTAAAAAGGTCTGTTTTTTGTGTGAAGAAACTACAAAACTACTGTTTAAACACACAGAATAACTTGAATGAATATGCACAAAAATAATGGTCTTACTTTAAATGCTTATGACATGCCAGACAGAATCAGGGATAAGTGTGTATATAAATATATATATATATATCACCTACCTCAAATTATTTACTCAAATTCTATAATATAGATTTTTTTCCTGTGATTTATAGATGTAGAAACTGAAGCTTAAAGAGTAATTTTCCCAAGATAAGAAGGTCAGCATGAGATATTTAGAATGTAAAATCCGGTTGGGCAAATGACCTATTAAAAACCCTTCACTGGCTTTTGTCTGAAAATAGAAGCAAATTTTTGCAAAGCTTTGCCTAAAGGTCCTTGCTACCTCTTCAGGATTACTTCAAGCCACTCTCTCCTCAAACTCTATGAATTGAAAATTAAATTCAAACTATCATGACCAATCTAAAATAGGAAGATCCAACATTGCTGAAGTAGGATATCTTCTCAAATTAGTTTACAGGGGACATGCATTTCCAAGTTCAGCTGGAAAGAGAAAAAAATACCCAAGGTAAGAATAGATTCTTCAAGAACGAAAAGAAAGCAGAAAGCTTCTCTGTATTTTTATGAAGCTGAAAATGATAAAACAGCACAAAAGAAAATACAGACTATTCTCTCTTTCACTTGCTGATATCCATGCAAAAAATCTAAATAAAACGCCAACAAACAGAATCCAATAGTACTCATGTTCCATGACCAAGGGGGTTTCTCCCAAGAATGCAAGTATTTCTCAAAGTACACTCCTTACTAATATAATTCACTATATTAATAAGGTAAAAGAGAAAAAAACAGAGTATCATCTGCACAGAAAATAAAAAGGCACTAAAAAGATTCAACATCCATTCTTGTTTTAAAAAGAAAAGCTTTTTGTTTTAAAAGAACAAATACTTCCTTAATATGATAGAATCATCCATTTCACTCCCCAAACTGGCATGACTTTTTTTTTAATTGGAGTATAGTTGCTTTGCAATGTTGTGTTGGTTTCTGCTCTACAACAAAGTGAATCAGTAATATGTATACATATATCCCCTCCCTCTTGAACTTCCCTCCCACCTCCCCAACCCACTTATCTAGGTTACCACAGAGCACTGAGCTGAGAGTTCCCTGTACAGGTTCCCACTAGCTATCTATTTCATTCATGGTAGTGTGTATATGTCAGTGCTAATCTTCTAATTCATCCCACCCTTCCTTCCCCTGCTATGTCCACATGTCCATTCTCTATGTCTTCATCTCTATCCCCACCCTGCAAATAGGTTCATCAGTATCATTTTTCTAGATTCCACATATATGCATTAATATGCAACACCAGTTTTTCTCTTTGATTTATTTCACTCTGTATGACAGATTCTAGGCCCATCCACCTCTCTACAAATGATCCAATTTTGTCCCTTTTTACGATTCAGTAATATTCCACTGTATGTATATAGCACATCTTGATCCTTAATAGGGAAACACCAGAAACTCTTCACTGAAGGCTGGACAAGACAACAGTATTTATCGTGATGCATGTTCTCTGACTCTGACCACACCCCCTTCCCAGATCTACCCTCCACCCGGCTCCTCCCTGTTCTGTATTCCAGGAGGCCGACCTCTTTAGACTCCATCACCAGCCTCCCTTGTTCTGTGGCTTTTGGATGAGATCTTCCAAAGGACACACCAGCAGGAGATCAAGGGGCAGGAAAACAGTGGGGTCAGGGTCCTCAGTTTTCCCATCTAGCTATGATTAGCAGTGGTGTGTTCTTCCACCTAAGACACAGCTCTTGTGAGACGCCCTCCTCTCCTGCTTTGATGAAGTTTTGGTAATGGCTTTCTTTACCTACTCCTTCATGTGTAGGGTGTGACACATGAAGCCTATGACAGCCGCCCCAACATTGCTTGTCCAGCCCTGGGGTGCTTCATCATCTCTTACCGGGTTTCTTTAGCTCTGAGCACATCTTGGAAATAGTCCTTTTATTAAATGCTCTTCAATCAGTCATGCTGGGTGTTTCCTGTTTCCTGCACTGAGCCTTACCCATACATCCACTCTCATTACTATATCTGAAATACCAAGTTGTATCAGTAGCTGATAACTTGGACAAAAGGAAAGAGGTTAAAATAAAATTTGTTAAGGTGAGTCAAATAAAAATTGCACCATTTAAGCAAGACTGTTCAAGACAACTGCGGTAGGGGAGAGAGATTAAACGCAAGTTCAAAAACAACAGGGACAGTTGGGAATTTCTAGCAAGTGGGAGAGGGAATCATTGGAAAGAAAATTACTGGGGGGAATTTGATAAGATGTCAAGGTGTGGGGGGTGATTCTTGCTAAACTGGCTTGGCAGGATTCCTGTTGAATGGGACTCAGCAAGCCAAAGATAGCAGACCAAGGACCACTGGCCAAGAATGGACATTCAAAGACGAGGTCTAATCAGGAAGCGGGAACAAGGGAGCTTGACTAAAGTTTGGTCAAGGAGGAAGTCCTTATTAGCTATAATGAGCTGAATATCTGTGTCCCTCCAAATTCATCTGCTGAAATCCCAACTCCAATGTGATGTTATTAGGAGGTAGGATCTTTGTGATATGATTAAGTCATGGAGATACAGCTCTCATAAATGGGACTAGTGCCCTTACAAGATAACCAGAGAGTTCCCTTGCCCCACCCACCATGTGAGAACACAGCAGGGAAATGTCTTTGAACCAGAAAGTGGACCTCACCCAACACTGAATCTATTGTATATTGATTTTGGACTCGCCAGCCTCCATAACTATAAGAAATATTTATTGTTTAATGCATGGTGTTTGTTGTTTAGGGCTTCCCTGGTGGGTCAGTGGTAAAGAATCCACTGCCAAGCAGGAAACACAGGTTCCAGGGGTTTGGAAAACCTTCCAAAGAAAGAAATGGCAACCCATTCCAATTCCTTGCTGGGAAATCCCATGGACAGAGGAACCTGGCCGGTTACAGTCCATGGGGTTGCAAAAGAGTCCAACACAACTTAGAGACTAAACAACAACAACATTTGTTGTTTAAGTTCATGGTATTCTTTATAGCAGCTCAAACAGACATCAGGTGATTCAATTGGTATACCCGAAGGACCCAAATTTTCAAAATCAAGTGAAAATAATTACAAACAAGAGAATGTAAGATGATTAACTAAAAACACAACTTTAATAGACCAAAACCCATAGCCTTCTTAAAAACCAGGGATTGACAAACCACAGCCCATGAGCTGGTCAAATCTTGCCTACCACCAATTTTTGTCAATAAAGTTTTATTGGAACACAGTCATACCCATTTGTTAATCTATGGTCTTTGGCTATTTTTTAAGTACAACAGAAGTAATTGCAACAGAATTCTTATGGTCCCCAAAGCTGAAAATATATTCTGACCCTTTATCAAAAATGTTTAAAGGCCACAGCTATATACAAAGAACAATCTTAGCAGACTTTTAAAAATCCCATCTAAAATAACATCCTACATATTGAGGACAGAGCGTAATTTCATAACCAGGTTAACATGCAAAAATCAGAGAAAATATGTGCAAAATCCAGATCTCAAAATCAGTGGTAGTGAATATAAGCTACCTGAGAACGTGCAGACATTTTGAGAAGGGCTTTGGACTCCAAGGGAAAACAGAATGGTGGTTTGAATGGATGTGTTCTGAATCCTAAGGAAGCCAGGGAACCACAGCTGATGCTGGGGTAGCATAAATAATAAAAAGCATTAAAACAAGTATGATAGCTGAGACACTTGCCAAGGGCACAGCAACAGAGTTAGCAAGTTGATTTGGAGCTGACTCACTGTCAGAGAGGAAAAGGCCTTGTGAGCTGAGCCAAAGATGCGGAGGACTGGAAGACGGGGTGTGACAGAAAGTGACAAGAGAAATGACCAACACCAGACCTTGCTGGCACCAACCAGAAATGGACCGCTGCATCCTTCTAGCCCTGCTCAGAGATGGCCATGAAGGAGAGGCGAAGAAGAATCCTCCAGGGGTCAGAAATTTGAGTAGTGCATTTGGGTGTTCGCTTTGGGCGGGCCAAGCAAGAACTGGAATCTCAAGCTATACCAATACCTGAGCAGTTGCTAATGAGATGTCTGGATGAGCAAGTTCTTGGAAAGAAGAGACCTGGAAGGCTGGTGTCAGGGAAGATGTATGCAGGAGGACAGCTTAGAGGAGGCTCAGAATGATCCATGTGAGACACAGATTCACGTAGAGAGAGTTCTCAGTAACCTGATGGGCATGATGGTACACTCTGTGGTCACGGGTCAGCCTTCCTCCCCAGCCACTTCTGTGCTCGCTCAGTGGATCTGTGTGCAAACTGGCCAGGGTGGCAGGAATGGAGGCCTGCATGAGTTCAACAATATGAACTTCCCCCACCAATGCTAAGCATGTGCCTAACTGGCCAACGGTAGACAGCAACACTGACGTCCAGTAGTGCATTCCCTGGAGGTCCAGACAGCCACTTAGTGAGAGGTCAGTCACATCCCTTCCAGCACAGACAGGGCAGAGAGTCATCCTCACCGAAATAGACAAATACTCTGGATTTGAATATCCTCCCTCCTCTCCACGATGTTTCTGCCAGCACCACCATCCAAGGACCTGCAAGAGTGTGCCCCATTCAAAGCCATAACATTGCCAGCCCCCACTCCCACCACACACACACACACACACACACACACATTGCTCCTGATCAAGAAATATGTCTCACAATAAAATAGAAGAATCAATGGGTTCTTGCCAGTGGACTTCACTAGTTGGCCATCGTTTAGGAACAGCTGGCCTAATAGAATGGAAGGGTCAGTTATAAGTCCTGCAAAAGAGTTTGTTACAAAGCCATCGAGAAGACAACTCCCAGAAAGGATGGAGCTCTGTCCACAGGAGGCAGTACATTTTCTGATTTGGCTACCAGTTCATGGTGCTGGTTCTTCTGTAGTCAGATTACACAGGGCCAGGAATCGAGGGGTGGGGTTGGGAACTGCTTTTCTCACTCTTGCAACCATTTGCAGGATTTTTGCTTCCCATTCCAGCAAGTTTGAGCTCTGCTGCTTTGGAGATTTTAGTCCCAAGGGGTGATGTGCTTCCAGCCAGGGGCACCATCATAGATCCACTGAATTGGAAGATGAAACTAGGACTGACCCCTTGCGTGAGTGTGTGCATGCTTGGTCATGTCCAACTCTTTGCAACCCCATGGACTATGCCAGCCCAACAGGCTCCTCTCTCCAAGGCATTTTCCAGACAACAATACTGGAGTGGGTTGCCATTTCCTACTCCGGGGGATCTTCCTGACCCAGGGATCAAACCAGTGTCACCTGCGTCTCCTGCACTGCAGGAGGATTCTTCACCACTGAGCCTTAGGGAAAGCCCACTGTTAACTCCTTATGCCACTGAATTAACAAGTAAAGAAGGAATTCTCTCTACTGACAAGGGAGATTGATCCCAATCATGAAGAGGGCATCAGGTTGCTACAACACCCTCATAGCAAGAAGACTTATGTCTGGACCAGAAGATTCTCTGGGATTCCCCTGAGTACTTTCATGTACTTGGTTAATAGAAAACTACAATAACAATGACCTCAAAACTAGGGTTGAGAACCTCAACCCTTCAGAAATGAAAGTTTGAATTTCACCACCAGGTAGAGAAAAGTACCAGCAAATGTCTTGGCTGAAGACAAAGGAAATATGAAACTGACAGAAGGAAGAGGAACTACGAGATCGTGATCAGTTACAGAAGCAAGGACTGTAGAACCAGGCATATCTTCTTCCTGGTTTGGCCTGTGTGTGTGTGTGTGTGTACTAATTTCTTCCTCTCTTTTCTTCTTCCCCAATATCTATACAAATCCTGTTAGTGGCAGTTAACTTTACAATTAAGTCTAAGTAATAAAATCTTCTGAAGGGACTATGATTTTGGAGAGTGATTAACATGGCCCAGAAATGAGTATAATGACTATTGTGACTCTGAGGAGTAGATGCAAATGCCTTTGTTTCAATGAAGGTTGGCTGTATATTGTTAGGAGGAAGCATAGGGTCATCTGTGTTGTTGGTGGAAGTTCAAATACACATGGAGGTATGTGGATGAACACTGAATAGCCAAAGAGTGGGTCATGTCCATTTTTGCTGTTGTTATTAGTCTACATTATGCACACATGAGGTTAACTTTGCTTCAGCCCCCTAGGACCTTCAGGCCTGTGACATGCACTTCTAGTTGCCCTCCAAGTATCCACTTCCCCTTCTTCCTTAGTAACAAAAATCTATTATAAAAGCTAACTTTCCAGTCTCCCGTTCAGCTAGACACAGCCATGTGACTAAGCTCTGTCTAGTGAGATATAAGTAGATGTAATATATGTGACTTCTGGAACAGAGATTTCAAAAGGAATTGCTTTGCCTGATAGAAGTACTCTTTCAACCTTCTTACTGCCAAGAAAACAGATGTGATGGCTAGTGCTCTGGTAGCCATCTTGGAATATGAGGCAACCTTGAGGATGGAGACCATGAAGTCAGGATGGAGGAACAAAGAAAGAAGTCACCGATAACTCTGTGTCACTGGCACACAAGCTCTGGACTACTTGCCTCTGGGCTTACTTGTGTTTTTTAGATGATTCTGTGGACTGCTTAAGTCAGTCTATTAGGAGATGGTGGTCTGTTACTTGCAACCATATATAATTCCTGCTTCAAAATCTACTAGCTCTCTTTGCTCCCCTGCCAGTTTAGAAACCCAGGAACTTTTACAGTGCCTCCTTTCCCAAGTCTGGGGAAAAGCCCTCTGTGGTCAAAAACCCTATTCTCATTAATGGATTTAGGATTTTGAAGTGGGAAGGAAAAAAAGAAGATGGATCTGTCACAAACCCTTGCCAGAGGCAAGGAACACAGAGGACTCATTGCTTAAATGGAGAGAGAAATATCAGGAGACAAAATAGAAAATAGTACATATCACAGAAGAATGATCCAATGCACAATTATTGAGTAGGTTTTGCAAACAATTCTCACCATCCCTCTGAAAACATTCATATTTCCTTCTTTTTAAAAATAAAAACCCTGGCAACAGGGTTTCTGCAAGATCATACTTCTACAAAGAGTTGTGAGTTTCCATCTAATAAACACAGCCAATTGAGAAATTCATAATACATGAAAGCAACCCCAAAGGCCATGAAATCAGATGGACATGGAGTGATACTATAAGCCTAGTGGTGAAGAAAAATAGTTGTCAAGTTGATCTTTGAAGTAAAGAAAATAATGAAAGCAAGTGAACACATTTTAAGAAAATGAAAAGGGATTATCTTGCCCAAAATGGGATGATTAAATATGCTAACACACACAGAATTCTTTCCTCTCCCCCCAAGGGCTGTGTGCACGATGATTTGTACTTTGTTTTAGAAAACTTATGATTGTTTGGAAGTGTTTTAAATGATTCAGGGGCAAAGATGTGAAGGATAAGAAATGAAGCAACTAAAGTTTCATATTTTATTGTGAATTCGGCCTGACTTAAAAGTCAGGCTGAGCTTCTAATCAAAATATGAAGGGCGAGAGCTTGAAAGTAATATGAATCATTAATATGGGAGTACTTAAGGTAACGAATTCAAGCGTTTCTGAAAATTTGCAGCACTTTTTCAGATAACACTAGGAGGTTGAGTATTTTTATTTCCCTCTCCTTTAGATTCTTTTTAAGACATATTTGAAATAGGCCTACAAAGGCCTGTCTAGTCAAGGCTATGGTTTTCCCACTGGTCATGTATGGATGTGAGAGTTGGACTGTGAAGAAAGCTGATCGCCAAAGAATTGATGCTTTTGAACTGTGGTGCTGGAGAAGACTCTTGAGAGTCCCTTGGACTGCAAGGAGATCCAACCAGTCCATTCTGGGGGAGATCAATCCTGGGTGTTCATTGGAAGGACTGATGCTGAAGCTCCAATACTTTGGCCACTTCATGCGACGAGTTGACTCACTGGAAAAGACTCTGATGCTGGGAGGGATTGGGGGCGGGAGGAGAAGGGGACGACAGAGAATGAGATGGCTGGATGGCATCACCGACTCGATGGACATGAGTTTGAGTGAACTCTGGGAGTTGGTGATGGACAGGAGGCCTGGTGTGCTGTGATTCATGGGGTCGCAAAGAGTCGGACACGACTGAGCGACTGAACTGAACTGAAGGTCAAGATTATTGAAAGGAAAGAATAGTTTTGAGTTACTCCCTTATAAACTGCACAGAAGACAACACATAATATATTAATAGGTGATTCATTTTTAAGTGACTAACAATGGTGTGGTAATGTGGGTTCACTATATGCCAGGTTACTGGAAGCTATTATCTTGCCTAAAGGTTTGCTTTACCATTCTACTATTTAAATTCAATAAATGAGTGTATTGGAGACTTTTGTGGTGGTACGGTCGTTAAGAATCCACCTGTCAGTGCAAAGGATACGGGTGTGATCCCTGGTCTGGGAATAATCCACATGCCTTAGGGCAACATGCCACAGTTACTGAGCCCACACCTTGCAGCCCACACTCCACAACAAGAGAAGCCCAGGCACAACAAGCAGAGAATAGCCCCCACTCACTGCAACAAGAGAAAGCCCACAGACAGCAATGAAGACACAGGGCAGCCATAAATAAATACATAATTTAAAATAAATAAATGAGTACACCTCTTTAGTGAGGCTATATTGTCCAATCCCTTTTAGTGGCTTAATTCTTAAGTCAGTGGATAACAATCTCTAGATTTCACTTGCAGCACAGTTCAGCTTTGGAGTAACATTGTTTTAAAATAAGCAAGAAAGGAAGGATAAATTTTGAATTACTAATGTAGAAACTCTCTCAAAAAGAAAGAAACAACTGCTACTAGTTCCGAGGGAATATTTGAAGTTCACACTGTTTATCTGTCGGTCTCCTCTTCTTCACTAACTGCTTCAGTTCAATGTCTAGGGTAGGACTTGGTTATTGTCAACACCATCATCATCACTTGAGAACTTTCAGACGTGCAAATTGTGACTTCACTCCAGAACTACTGAATCTGAAACTCTGAGGGTGGGTCCTTGTGGTGTGAGTCCTAGCAAGCCCTCCTGGTGAGTCCAGTGGAAACTCAAATCTGAGAAACAGGCTTGAAACTGCCTTCACAGAAATATAGCACTGCCTCCATAAGCTGTCTGAACCTGAACAAGCCATTTAACATCTCTGAGGTTTAATGCCTTGATATGTTAAAATAAACAGCTTCCCAAGTGGTGCTAGTGGTAAAGAACCCACCTGTCCACGCATGAGATGTAAGAGACATGGCTTCGATCCACGGGTCGGGAAGATCCCCTGGAGGAGGGCATGACAACCCATTCCATATTTTTGCATGGAGAATCCCACAGTCCATAGGGCTGCAAAAAGTTGGGCACAACTAAAGCAACTTAGCTTCATGTGTACATGTTAAAGATAATGAATATCCCTCAAGACTGTTAAGGATATGAAAAATAAGGAAAAACTGAGAGACTGTTCACAGAGCAGAGGAAACTAGGGAACACGGTGACCACATGTAGTATGGATAGAATCCTGGAACTGAAAGAAGACTACTGAAAGTTTTGTGCACCCCCCCAAAATTTTATATATTGAAATCCTAACCTCTAATGTGATGGCATTAGGAGGTGGAAACTTTGCGGAGGTAATTAGGTCATGAGGTTGGAGCCCTCATGAATGAGGGCAACTCTTTGCAACCCTATGAACTCTAGCCCGCCAGACTCCTGTCCCTGAGATTCTGCAGGCAAGAATACTGGAGTGGGTTTCCATGCCCTCCTCCAGGGGATCTTCCTGACCCAGGGATCAAACCCATGTCTCCTGCGCCTACTGCATGGCAGGCAGATTCTTTACTACTGAGCCACCAGGAAAGCCCTGAAAAGTTCCCTTATAAAAGAGATTTCAGAGAGCTCCCCGTCCCTTCTATCATGTGAGGACACAGCAAGGGGATAGCCATCTATGAACCAGGACATGGGTTCTCACCAGACACTGAATCTGCTAGCACCTTGATCTTGGACTTCCCAACTTCCAGAACTGTGAACAATAAACTTATGCTGCTTAAACCACCCACTCTATTGGATTTTTTTTATAGCAACCAGACTAAGACAAGGACATTAAAGGAAAGACTGATGAAATTGAAATCCAGCCTAGGACTTGGTTAACAGTAACTTAACAATGTCTGTTGCTTAGTTTTGACAAACACACCCTGGCGACACAAGAGCTTGACAATGGGGAAAACTGAGTGAGGGGATACTGGAAATCTCTACAGTATCTTTGCGACTTTCCTGTAAATCTAATCTAAGATGAAAGTTTATTGAAAAACAGAAATAAGGTTACCAAACTTTCACAGATATTGTCATGATTAAAGATAATACCATAAGAAATGGATGGACACCAAGGAAAGTGGAGGGCGGAATGAATTGGGAGATTGGGCTTGACAAACATACACTACTATGCATAAAATAGGTGACTAATGAGAAACTACTGTATATCACAGGGAACTCTACTCAGTGCTCTGTGGTGACCTAAAGGGGAAGGAAATCCAAAAAAGAGGGGATATGGGCATATGTATAGCTGATTCACTTTGCTGTACAGTAGAAACTAACACAATATTGCAAAGCAACTATACTCCAATGAAAATTCATTTTAAGAAAAAAGATTATACCATAAGGAAACTGCTCGGCACAGAACAAATTTCCAGTAAAGAATAGCTGTGAGTGCACTGGCTTCACCTCGGGCTGCAGACATCTTTCTCTCCCCTCAGTGCCTTTGAGCAAGCATTGGTGTTGGAAAGAACAGGTCGAGTAAATAGCTTTTCATCTCACCCTGAGATCCCTTCTCCCTTTTCCCCCTCCTGCCAAGCCCCCTCCCAAGGAGGGAGTAGCAGATGCCTTCCCACATGGCTATGGCAACTTTTTAGTAGCTTGGACCAAGATTTACTGTCAACAGCCCAGTAAGTCACAGCTGTCTGCATTTCTTTTCCCTCCATTGCCTCTTGAATGTCAAGTCTCTTAACTGAGAGAGCATCCTCCATTTGGCCACATTTTTGTTTTCAACATTTATTTTTTAAATTTACTTGGCTGTGCCAGATCTTAGCGTGCAGGATTTTTAACGGTGGCATGCAGGATCTAGTTCCCTCACCAGGGATCAAACCCAGTCCCCCTGCATTGGGAGCTTGGAGTCATAGCTACTAGACCACCAGGGAAGTCCCTATCTTTGTTTTAAGAATTATTTCTTGCACAAAATTATCTATTCGGCCACCCATCTTCCATTTCCAGTCTTCCTAGGTCAGAGACAAATACAAAAGGAATGACAGATGAGTTCCAAATATTATGCGGTGCACATTTGATTGTACAACATTACTATGCCAAGAGAGCCCTTGTATTCCCCTTTCCTACTGCCCTTTGGCCTCGTTTTGTAAATATGTACTACTCAGAATTGAATTTGTCTTGTTTCACTTCGTTTTCAGAGCATAGCCAGAGGAGCTGCCACCCCAGCATCATTCTAAAGCCACTTTGTTCCTTTTTAGAAGCGTGTTTCAAAAATCCTCAGCTTGTTCCTCATTTGTAATCTTCCCCAGGTGGACTAGCTGAATAAATTCAACACCCACAGGTGCACATTTGTCACCAAAAGGTGACAGTGGAAAAAAGAACAGGAGGAAGGGAGAGAAAGAAGACCCCAGGGCATTCCCTTCCCCATCAGTATCAGAACAACAAGGCACCTTGAAGAATCCATGGTGGGCTTGTTGCAGAGACAAGATACACAATAACCTCCTGACTTTCTTTTCTTCCTGCAGGTTTGTTTTGTTTTGGGTTTAATGCATCTGTTCTGACTATGCCAGCTTAACACAAATTTATGCCCAAAGTAAACACTGATTTATCACTGAGTCACACTAAACACTGTCTCTACTATATCTCTTTCCAGATCTATTTCCTTCCAGCTCTTGCCCCCCGCCCACTGGGCTGTCCTTAAAGGGACTGGGGAAAATGCCAAAGCACAAACAACGATTCCACTGTGGAATGACTCGGTGCCTGTGCATGGAGGTGTCTACCAACGCGAAGTTTCCCGCAAAGTGCAGTGGAGAGCAACATCTCTGAACCAAGGGTCTAGACTGAGAGCTTGATGTTGGCATTTTCACCGATGATGAAAAAGCCCGGGGTTTAAAAAGTAAAATGTTATTCTCCTCTCAGACCTGCCTGCCACCTTGTTGCCAGAAACTCAGCTCCCTGCTGCTGGGACCACATCACTTCTGTTTTTCTGACATCTGGCACAGAGTCAGGCACTGAGGGGCAACAACAGCCCACAGGTCCTGAGAGCCAGATCCCAGCCATCGTTCCAAGTGCTCTTCACGGGGTAACTCATCAAATCCTCCTAATAACCTACTAATAGTGTTCATCGCTCAGTAATGTCCGACTCTTTGGGACCCCATGGACTGTAGCCCATCAGTCTCCTCTGTCCATGGGATTCTCCAGGAAGGAATACTGGAACCTACTAATAACCTCCTTCTAATAACCCTACTGTTTCCTCCTCCTAATAACCCTACTGTTATTCTCATTTAACAAATGAGGAAACTGAAGCCCAGAGAGGTTAAGGGCCTCTCCCTGGAACACACAGCTGGGGAGGATGGAGACAGGATTCAAATTCAGGCCGTCTGCATGCATCCTACCTGTCCAGAGCTTTCAATCTGGGAGTTTCAAGCTGTGGTATAAAATTAGATGAGGACAAGAAAGGTAAATTCCCCAGCAAGCTGGAAAGAAAACAAATCAATATCCACATAAAGCAAGCATCAGACAAGGAAGCAAAATGTTGGTGCAAAAAGAACCTTTTCTAAAAAAAAGAAAATTTTTTTCTTTTGTTTGATCAATAGAACTAGAGGGAAATTGAAAAGCCCTTATACCAAAAGCCCAGGTTGGATACAATGATTACAGAGACCAGATTTTTTTTTCTTTAGATTCTAATGAATAGATTTCAACTATGGCAAATTCCACAATGTTATGACAAAAGGGAGCAAATATTCTGCATCTTCCTAAGCCTGTCTACTTTAAAAAATAATTTTTTTTTCTTTATTTATTTGGCTGCATTAGGCCTTAGCTACGGTACACTGGATCTTCTTTGCACCTTGTGGGGAATTTTTGTTGTGGTGCACAGACTCTCTAGTTGTGGCAAGTGAGCTCTGTAGTTGCAGCACATTGGGTTAGTTGCTCTGCAGCTTGTGGGATCTGAGTTCCCCAACCAGAGATTGAACCTGTGTCTCTTGCTTTGCAAAGCAGATTCTTAACCATGGCCACCCGAGAAGTCCTGCCTATCTGCCTTTGCATGTGCTATTTCCTCTGCCAGGAATGTCTTTCTTCCCTTCTCATTTAATCAACCTGCTCTCACCCTCAAGACCCAGTTTTGACATAGCCCCTTTATGAAGTTTTCCTTGACTCTTTTCTCTGTGATTTCGAAAGACTTTGATTTTATCACCTCTGTTGTGCCCATTACGTCTCAAAGTGCAGAGATTGCTAACTCAAATGCTGCGGGATCAAGCATGAGTAAACCAAGTGAGGAGGCGTAAGACAGGAAGTAGGGAGTGGTGAGCAGTGGGGTACTGGAGAGAAATTGCCCCGTTTAAACGAGTAGCTAGCTACCACTCAACTCCAACCAGCCCCTGCCATGTGTGAACACTAGTACTGTATCGCCAAATAATCTTTCTCAAGAGAAACCAGTGGTGATGGTTCATTCAACGTCTCAACTTGACCAGGCTAAGGGACACTCAGATAGCTGGTAAGGCATTATTTGTGAGTGTGTCTGGGAGGGTGTTTCTGGAAAAGATTAGCATCTGAATCAGCAGACTGAATAAAAAAGATCACCCTCCCCATGTGCGTGAGCATCAGCCAATCCACTGAAGCCCCAAACAGAACAAAATTTGTTCTAAAATGAATCTGTCCTTTCTGCTTGAGCTGGGACACCCATCTCTCCCACCCTTGCACTTTGGTACCCCTGGTTCTGGAGCGTTCAGACTCAGCTTAGACTTACACCATTTGCTCCCCTGCTTCTCAAGCCTTTTGATTCAGACTGAAATGATACCACCAATTTTCCTATACCTCCAGCTCATAGACAGCAGATTGTGGGACTTCTCAGTCTCCACAGTTGCATGAGCCAATCCCTTATGTATCTCTTTTTCTGTATCTATACGGATGTAATGGTTCTTTTTCTCTGGAAAACTCAAATAAATGTATGCAGATGGGAAAATTTCTCTATTTCTAAATATTGGCATTTAATTTTTTTAAACACTGTCGGCCATCAATAAATTCTGCCTACTGGTTACTTGTTTATGTGCTTGCCTCTAATACTAAGTAAGTAAGCCCTTTAGTGATTCAACAGCAGTTAAGAACATAGATCCACACTGAAATCAGGGCAGAACCACTTGCGAAGCTGAATGACCTCAGTATATTACTTAACCTCTCTGTGCATCAGGGTTCTCATCTTTGACAGATTTGGAGGAATAATAAAATGTACCCCTGTCATTGCTGTGAGAAATCCATTAGCTAATATGAACAAAGTACTTAGAATACTTCTCTTAGAGTATTACTGCTTAGAGTATTACTCTTAGAGTAATACTGCTCTCAAAGTATGCTTTGAGCTTTAATACTGCTCAAATTACTTAGAATACTGTGCTCAGTAAGCATTAGTCAACATCATCAACATCACTATCATCACCCAACATCACCATCATCTTCATCTTTATATCCTCAGTACGTAGCACAATGCCCGGCACATAACTGTTGAACATTAGATGTGCATTAAGCTGAGTAATATTAATATCCCAATGATGGGCTCAAATTTAAAATGTTGACATACTTAGGCAGTTAGGAAACTTCCAATCTGACATGTCTTCCAACCTCTTCAAGATCTGTGGTTGGGTATCTTTCCAGATAACTGAATAGGAAAACTTTTATTAAACAAAGTTATCTCCAGAATTTGGACCTGTTACAACTCACTCTTAATAAACCTGTAGGTGACAATGATAGAGGACTAACTAGCAACATACTTGTCTAAAATACTCACCTTCTCAGACTCCCCTGTGGCTAGAGGGAATGGATATGTGGTTCCATTATAGACAATGGATATAGATGGATATTCCTGGGGAGCATATCCCTTCCCAAGGCAAAGATTCTAGAGAGAAAGCGCTTTTTCCCTTCACATTTTGTCCTCCATTCTTTTTGCCTGGAATGTAGATAGTACCTGGAAGTGCAGCAGCCTTTTTGAGGCCATGAGGACAAAACACACACACACAAAACTTTGCAGAGCAGGAAGATAGAAGGAGCCTCGTTCTTAGATGACTTCCTTGAGCAGCTGTATAGTTAATTCCACTATAATGCTTGTATTTTACTTATTCTAATGTGATTGAAATTATAGGGAACAATCTGAGCATGGAGTAAATGTCACTTTTGCTTGATGTGATTTTAACCATAATAAACACAAGATAAAAGAAGAATACTGCACCTAGCTGAACAGAGCCACATACCTGTCCAACACCTATTTCCACAAGCAAACTTCAGATCTTTTTCAAGGAAAGTGCCTTGAAATAATATACTCAGGAACAAGCACAGATGCTAGATAAGCTATATTGTAAGTGGCACCTAGATTTATTCCGTGAGCAAATATGTGATTGTCATTGCTGTCTAAATTGTAGCTGTATATAGAACAAAACAGGACACACAAAACACGGAATCCAAGCAGCTCACCAGTATCTGCTTGCCCGGCTCATGTACCAAGGAGGACACAGTGCTCTTGAGCTGCAATGTAGTGACATTATGCTGGATATCACTGGCAGAGTTAAATTTTTAATTTAATATGTACTACATAACCACCCTGCATATGGCAGAATATTAGGAGGCCTAGGAGTTATAAAGAATTACATTTAACCAGTGGGAAGACTTATCTCTATATTGCATTAAAAAATGAGAAGGGCAAGACCTTTTCACAATCTTTAAATGCCCCACTAGGAGAATCATTTATAAATCCCTAAATGTCCTAGGGATAAAAATATGAGTGCAAATAATTACTATGAAGTAATAAACACAATGGAGAAGGAAATGGCAACCCACTCCAGTGTTCTTGCCTGGAGAATCCCAGGGATGGGGGAGCTTGGTGGGCTTCCATCTATGGGGTCACACAGAGTTGGACACGACTGAGGTGACTTAGCAGTATATATTGATATTTCTTAACCATTAACATGTCACGATTATAACTTATTTTACTGAGTTTCTCTTATATTAATGTGTTCCTGATGATGTTTTGAATGTTGTGCCCCAATCTCATCTTTCTCATAAGCTTGTGGTTTCTATTGTGCAACTTATCAATATAATGCATTTATTTTTAGTAACCTATGTCCAATTACAGTAGAACTGTCTGCACTGTTTTTGGAGGACTGCTTACCTCTGGACTTTTTGTCACATGAAAAAGAGTTACAGTGCTTAAGCCACTATTTGTTACATGGAGTCAAACATATTCCCAACTGGTACACTTATAAAAATCTAGCATTAGAGCTTCTGAAGTTTGTCAAGGGTGCCAAAGGACTTTTATTTGGAATATCAGTTTGCTCAGGCAAAAGGATCAAGGTCTCTCCTGATAAATGTACCTTCATCTTTCCCCCACCACTAACCCTGATCACATGTGAAAAGGGGACCACCATGTTATGTTGGAAGGAGAAAGAACTGACAGGAGAGCACTCTGGATGCTGTCATAACATGGATCTTATATAATCTTTGTGAAAGCCTCTCTCTCTGAGTAAGGCTTGGTCAGTTGCTCAATTGTGTCCGACTCTTTGTGACTCCATGTACTGTAGTCCATGAGACTTCTCTGTTCATGGAATTCTCCAAGCAAGAATACTGGAGTGGGTTGCTATTCCTTGTTCCAGGGGATCTTCCTGACCCAGGGATCAAGTCGGTGTCTTCTGCAATGGCAGACGGATTCTTTACCACTGAGCCACCTGGGAACCTGAGTAAGGTTTGGGTCAGGACATTTTATGAGCCCCATGTGATGAGATGTAAGAATTCTTCCTAAAACGACAAAGAGTTCTCCCTGGGTAATTCAGGGAGTGTGAGGCTTTTCCCACTTTTGACATCACTCTGCCACTGTAATGGTTCCCTGGTCCCACTGCCGTAGTTTCTAATGATCCAAGAAATGCACCAAGGAGACTTCTAATACTGGTTTCAGTCACAGATTAAAAAAGCGGCCTGTGTGGTCCCTGAGCCTACTTCTCTCACCACACGTCCTAGGAAAGTGAAAGTCACTCAGTCGTGTCCGACTCTCTGCGACCCCATGGACTGCATAGTCCATGGAATTATCCAGGCCAGAATACTAGAGTGGATAGCCTTCCCCTTCTCCAGAGGATCTTCCCAACCCAGGAATCGAACCAGGGTCTCCTGCATTGCAAGCAGATACTTTACCAAGTGAGCTATCAGGGAAGCCCCACATGTCCTGAGAGCTGGGTTAAGGTCCTTTTTCACTGTATTTATATTTATTTAAATCTAAAAATGAGTGTTACAGTACAGTCAGTTGGAAATAAAAAAGGATCATAACTCCTTGAAGCACAAGGAGTTAAGCACTGTAGTTACTTCAGAATTAACAGCATAACAACCTGCAAGTTTTCCTTCCAGCTGATACGTCATATTGTGGCAACATACGGATTAAAGTGTTAAACTCCCCTGATGTGAGGCCTCTACCTCATCTTCCCAAGTCAGAGATGCCTCCAGTAATAGGGAAATTTATCTTTATTGCTCTTGTTCCTGTTTCCCATTGATGGCAGAATAAAACACATAGACATTCGGGGTTTTGCAAGAACAATAACATTGGAGTTTAAGCAAGTTCTGGACAAGGCTTCCTTGGTGGCTCAGTTGTAAAGAATCTGCCTGCCAATGCAGGAGACTTGGGTCCGATCCCTGATCTGGGAAGATCCCACAGGCTGCAGAGCAACTAAGCCTGTGTGCCACAGCTACCGAGCCTGTGTTCTAGAGTCGGAGAGCTGCAACTACTGAAGCCTGCGTGCCTGGAGCCTGTGCTCCGCAACAAGAGAAGCCACTGCAGTAAGAAGCTCGCACGCCACGACAGCTTGTGGAAACTAGAGAAAAGCCCAAGCAGCAACAAAGACACAGCACAGCCCAAAATAAAATACATAAAAAAAAATTTTTTTAATTAAAAAATAAAAGTTTTAGACAAGTCTTCATGAACAGTGCACGCTGCCTATCAGAGTGAGGTTTCCAGGCCAGCTTTGAGTTCAATACGGTGCCCCAAAAGCCCAGGTTCTGTAAATATACCAATCACTTTATTCTCTCAGCTCAGTGCTCTTTGTTTTCATTCACAGTGCAATCTACAATGGAGGACTTCCCAAGAGGCTCGGTGGTAAAGAATCCTCCTGCCAAGCAGGAGATGCAGGTTCAATCCCTGGGATCCCTAGAGAAGGAAATGGCAACCCACTCCAGTATTCTTGCCTGGAAAATCCCATGGACAGAGGAGCCTGGCGGGCTACAGTCCTTAGGGGCACAAAAGTCAGACATGACTTAGTGACTAAACCACCACTGCCACCCACCTCCCACATGAAGTCTCCGGTTTCATTTTCACCGTATCCTTGGAACAGAGTGACAGAAGCCTGATCTTTAGGAATACTGTTGTCCCAGACACTGTGCAGAGCTTGGAGCCAACCCACCACTGATGTGCACTGCCCTGAATCCACTATTAGAATTTTCGTGGGAGCTAGGGTCAGGGAGTAGGAATACACCCACACAGATTTAATTCATCTATGAACAATTTTACATAACAGCCCTTTTATAAAACCTATTGATTTAATTTTTGACTTAATTTTTTTAAATCATCAAATAACATTTTTGGGAGGATGACGAAAAAAAATTATGAAAGACCCAAATTTTCCTCTATAATAGTAGAAAAGCAGTGATTTGTGCTTCAAACTGATAAATGAAAAAGTGGACTAGTAATCATAGCATATTATTTAGAAGTATAGAGTAAGAAGGACACTTGGACAAACACAGAAGCTCTGCTTTAAATAGAACCTCTGCCTTAAAATCTTTGTTTTTTTGCCTTTTGAAGTTTGGGTTTAGATTTATTTTACAACACAAAATATTCATATCCACTAATAATAGCAATATTTTTATTGTTTTATATTGTTTGTTTTGTTTTATTTTTATCATTTTTTAATTTATTTCTTAGTTGCAGCACACAGGACCTTCGTTGCATCATGCAGGATCCTTCCTTGCTCCACACAGACTCTCTAGTTGTGGCACATGGGCTTAGTTAGTCCACAGCATGTGAGACTAACTAAGCATGGTCTGGTTAGTTCCCAGACCAGAGACTGAACCCGTGTCCCATGCATCGCAAGGCTGATTCTTAAGTACCGGACTATCTGGGAAGTCCCCTGGTTATCTATTTTAAATACAGCATTGTGTATATGTCAATCCCAAACTCCTAAGTTATCCTTCCCCCCGCAATCATTCCCCCAAGTAGGCATAAATTCATTTTCTATAACACCTTTTACATCTGTCTGTTAACCGATAGGCATGGGGCAGACCTCTTATTAACCTGGCATGTACAAACCTTCTCCCATGGTCCACCAAAGACTTTCCACGTGAACTCTCCACTGTGTCTGCATGATCCATGTCCATGATTTTCTTTATGCATGCAGACTGCATCTTCTATTTCTCCATCTGGTGAACCTATTCAAACCTTCCTTCCCCAAACACAAACTTAGAAGGTTAATGCATGGTTTAGATACCAAATAACAGTAGTTATTATCTGCTATTTCTTATCATCATTACTGATGACTGTCGCTGTGGCAGACAAACTCTTAGGGTAGCCCCCATCATCTCCACCTCCTGGATTTCACATCCTTGACGTCATCCTCCCCTTAAGTGCAGACATGACCTGCAACTAGGAGATGTGGTACATATTAATATATGCAATGGAATATTACTCAGCCACAAAAAAGAATGAAATTATGCCAAATGTAGATGGACCTAGAGTCTGTGATACAGAGTGAAGTAAGTCAGAAAGAGAAAAGCAAATATTGTATGTTAACGCATATATGTGGACTCTAGAAAAATGGTACAGATGAACCTATTTGAAGGGCAGGATTAAAGATGCAGACATAGAGAACGGATAGATGGACACAGAGAGGAAGAGGGAGTGTGATGAAACGGGAGATTGGGATTGCCATGTATGGCATATAGCTGATGCACTTCATTGTACAGCAGAAATCAACATAACATTGTAAAGCAACTATAAAACTCCAACTTAAAAGAAAAAAAGGACATGGCAAAGGCAACATGCTATATGTGATTACATTACATAAGCTTTCAGCACCTGTCTTGCTGGCATCTCTCTCTCCTTTGTTGGCACAGAGGAAACAAGTGACTGTGTGGGGAAACTCTGGGTTGAACAAAATACTGGCTGCCTCTGAAGGAACTAAAGATAAGAAACTGAAACCGTTAGTCCTATAGCAAGGCATTAAATTCCTCTAACAACTTGCTTGGAAATAGATTCTTCCCCAGCTGCAGATGAAATCACAGCCCCAATTAACACCTTGATCACAGCCTTACAGAAGACCCATTCAAGCTGTGTCCAGATTCCTCAGCCAAAGAAATGGTAAGATAATACGTGTGAGTTGTTTTAAGCTCTTCAGTTCATACTAATATTGGCATGCAGTGAAAGATAACTAATACATTAAATTTTAATGTACTGAGTATTAATACACGAAGTATTAAATGATAATACATTAAGCATTCATGTATAAGTATTAACTTACATTAAGTAGCAGAAAGAACATAGAAGAAATGATATATAAGGAATATAGATAAGGAAGAGAAGTGTAACTTGCAGTTGATTCCTAATAAATCCAGAAGAGCAATCTTCCATGCAGTAAAATCACAAAATGCCTCATTTCCCCATTTTCCAAGAACATTTTGCCTCCTTTCTGCTTCCCCCCAAATAAACACCACTTTTGACTATCAAAGAAAAGTTTCATGCAAATGAGACATCCCACTAGAAAAGAAGGATGATCCCAGGGTAGGAGACCAAACAAGAAATCTTATTTAGTGGCTCCTAACCAAGGTGCTTATGAAGCCCATGTTTCAGGGTCTAATTTATAATAAAACGCTCAGCTGGGACTTGATAAAGTGCATCACTGGAGAAAGGAGAGCGAGGGAGACAGTCCCAGTCCTGCAGCTGCTCTAGAGCCATGTGTAGAGCCATAAGTGCAGAGATTAATGACTTCTCACAGCCATAAATTCATTTTTTTTCTCTTGGATGAGTCCTAGGGGACAAGAATCTGGTTATAATTGGATGTGTTGCAATATTGCTTTTCACTTACAATTATAGTACTGAGAAAATTAAAAGGAATAGCATAAGGCTCCGGCACGGTGGTGATTTAAAAGGATGCTCTTCAAGGTGCCAGGTTTGCTGCTCTCCCCACCCTTTCCTTTGCAAGGCACCTGCTCTGCCCGGGAATGGCCACCTTGGGACGAGGCAGACACTGGGAAGTTGGAACAACCATCCTCCCTTTGGCTGACATTCAAAACAACGCACATTGCTTCAACTTCTGCTCTGTGATTTGCCCATCTCAAACAGATTATTACATTATTACCCAAGCTCAAGAGGAATCAAGAGAAGAAGGAAACTCCTTCCTTATCTCGGGCATCTTCAGTTTACCGCAGTGGAGTAAATGGTCATTCCCCCAGATCTCTGTGTTTGTTCCTGTGACATCCACTCTGAATGCATTTACTCAGGACACAATATATCTAAGATACTTTACACTTAATGTGCAGCACTTTGTAGGTACTTAATAAATGGGGTGCTTCCACCTAGAGACTGTTATACAGAGTGAAGTCAGAAAGAGATAGTATATTAACGTATATATATGGATATTAACGTATATATATGGAATCTAGGAAAACGGTACAGATGAAGCTGTTTGAGAAGCAGAAAGAGGGACACCGATGCAGAGAACAAACGTGTGGACGCCAAAGCGGGAGAAGGAGGGAGGGGATGCACTGGGAGACTGGGGCTGGCGTATGTACACTGCTATGTATAATATAGGCAACCAACGGGAAACTGTAAAGAGCAGGGAACTCCACTCAGTGCTCTTTAGTGGAAAGGAAAGTCAAAGAAGAGGGGATATATGTGCACACATAGCTGATTCCTTTTGCTGTACAGTAGACACTAACACAGCATTCAGTTCAGTTCAGTTCAGTTCAGTCACTCAGTCATGTCCGACTCTCCGTGACCCCATGAATCACAGCACGCCAGGCCTCCCTGTCCATCACCAACTCCCGGAGTTCACTCAAACTCATGTCCACAGAGTCGGTGATGCCATCCAGCCATCTCATTCTCTGTTGTCCCCGTCTCCTCCCGCCCCCAACCTTTCCCAGCATCAGCATTACTATACACCAATAAAAATAAATAAGAAATGGGATGCTTCCTTCACTCCTTCCTTTTGCCATCAGATCCCTGCCCTCTTCCAACCCTGGCCTCACTCACATTCTCACTGAGATGCTCTGGAATCGGTCCCTGACTCTGACCCAGCAGCTGTCAAAGCCTAAAGAGTGGTCCCCAGACCAGCAGTAGCAGCATCCCCTGAGAACATGTTTGAAATGCAAACTCTCAGGTGCCAGCCCAGAGCTATGGCATCTGAAACTCTGAAGATGAAGACTGGACATCTGAGTTTTAACAAGCCCCCCAGGGGATTCTGAGCTGGGCTGCAGTGTGACAGGCTGGCTCCAATGGGATAACCGCTATTCCAATTCCTTTCAATGCCTGATGGACCATCCACATCAATTTCCATCATTACAAATTCTGAATTCACTGGAATTATTTTTGAAAAAAAAAAGCAGAAGATTGGTTGCCAGAGCTTAGAAATCTGTTCGAGAAATTTCTCTTGCTATATATGGGAGAGGATTTTACTTGAATACTAGGTATAACTTATGGATAAATTACTCTGGATCTTTTGTGTTTGTATGCACCTGCTCTCAGAGGTGTGCTGGCAGGTGTTTAACAACTGGCTCTCCAGGGAGAGGATGCCCTGGGGTGTAGCCAGGTTTGTTTGCCAGTTTCTGCAGTGTAAACACTACCATCACGACATCCACAGATGCAGAGTTGGGAAAAGACAAATACATTGGTTCTTGCAAACTGGCACCAGCAGGTTCCAAGACCCCACTGCGAGCTTTCCAACTGGAACCAACACTTCTCAGGGTAGAGCATATGATTTATTTTTCAGCTGTGCCTCGTGGCATACGGATCTTAGTTCCCTAACCAGGAATTGCACCCACACTGCCTACAGTAGAAGCACAGAGTCTTAAGCACTGGACAACAAAGGAAGTCCCACTCGAACTTTTTTATTTTTTATTTATTTATCTGCACTGGGTCTTAGTTGTGGCATGTGGGATATAGTTCCCTGACCAGGGGTCGAACCTGTGCCCCCTGCATTGGGAGCTCAGTCTTAGCCACTAGACCACCAGAGAAGTCCCCCACCTGAACTTTTAAGGGAGTAGGACACTTGACTCCTGCCCCAAAACTTCTGCCAGCCCCATGAGAAGAGGACTTGCTAATTGGATGGTGACAGCTGGAGACAGTCTGTGGGCCCATTTCATCAGTCAGCAGGATTCTGTGACAAAGGCAGGAGCCAGTCGGCCCCTTCCTCTTTCTCCTCTGTGCCCATGAGTGCTGGGCCTCTTCCCACATCCTACATCTCATTCCACGTCGTAAGACAAGAAGCCAAAGCAGCACCTGACTCCTTCTCCAGCAGCTGGCGGGGTCTGTAGACCTAGAGTGTAAGCCCTCTTGGACATTCATACGCAGACACATAGACAAAAGAAGTCCAGTTCCGGGGACTGAAGAGGGAACGCACTGGGCAGTGTTTACCATTAATGCATTTCACATCCCTCTTCACTATATCCTTGTGTGTGGGACAATCTTATCCACAAACCCTAAAGCCCTAACTCTTAATTCATTACTCCGACAACAGCAGGTACTTGTTTCTTTATGGCATAAGAAGGGCCTGGGTTTGACATCAGACCCATCCGAAGTTCAAATCCTACTCCATCACTTATGAACCAATGGCTCTTGAACAACCACATAACCTCTCTGAGCCTTAGTTTCCTCATCTATAAAATGGCAATAGGAAGAGCAACCTTTCAGAAGGATTCAAACTGAAAGGGATGATATACACAGGCAGCTTGATTGGTGTCTGGAACATAGCTATTGTTGTTTAGTTGCTAAGTCATGTCCGACTCTTTGTAACCCTATGGACTGTAGCCCACCAGGCTCCTCTGTCCACGGGATTTCCCAGGCGAGAACACTGGAGAGGGTTGCCATGCCCTCTTCCAGGGGATCTTCCTGAGCCAAGGATTGAACCCACCTCTCCTGCATTGCAGGCGGATTCTTGACCCCTGAGTCACCAGGGAAACCCCTGGAACATAGTAAGTGATCAATAAATGAGACAGTTTCTTTTTTTGAGTCTTGTTTCATGGTGAGGGCCAAAAGGCTCAAGTTGAGTTGAAATTCAGCTCTGTGTCTTAAGTTCAGCTCTCAGAGGAAAGCCTCAGCCTCTAGAGACCCTGGGGGCCTCCCCTGCCAGTTCCTCCTCAGGACAGCCGGCCCTGCAGGGGAAGTTGGGCCCCACAGTGATCAGGACGGTCCCATGTGGCAGCTGCAATATAGAACCCTGCACCCCAAGCCAGGTCCACACACAGCACACAAAGTAATCTGTAGTCAGGGGGTCGTTCTCTCTCCCACCTAGCAGACCTCCTTCAGAGAACTAGAGCCAAGTCCAAGTTCTCTCTCTCTGTTTAAGGGTCATGCAAATCAAAGCGTGTGGCTGAGCTTTTGTCTCAGCGAACTCAACATTTAAAGACAGCCTTACATAAGGATGGGTAGGCCCAGGAGCATAGAAGGAACCCAACAGGTGATGTGGTTAATGCCCCACAACCACAAGCAAACTCCTTAGTTCTGACAACCAAAGGAAAGGGAGATTGTAGCACTTCTCACTGCATATGCATAAGAATCTTTTCATTCAGTTCAGTTCAGTTGCTCAGTCCTGCCTGACTCTTTGCAACCCCATGGACTGCAGCACACCAGGCCTCCCTGTTCATCACCAACACCTGAAGAGTGCTCAAACTCACATCCCTCGAGTCGGTGATGCCATCCAACCATTTCATCCTCTGTCGTCCCCTTCTCCAGTATGCCCAGGGCAGGGCCTGAAATTCTGCATTTCTATCAAACTTCCAAGTGAGTCCAATGTTGCAGGTCGATGGGCCACATGTTTTTTTTTTTGCCATGTGAGATCTTAGTTTCCCAACCAGGGATCAAACCCATGCCCCCTTCATTGGGAGCACAGAGTTTTAACTACTGGACCACCAGGGAAGTCCCCTTTAATAGTAAAATACTGGATCAGTTCAGTTCAGTTCAGTTCAGTCGCTCAGTCGTGTCCGACTCTCCGCGACCCCATGAATCACAGCACGCCAGGCCTCCCTGTCCATCACCAACTCCCGGAGTTCACTCAAACTCATGTCCACAGAGTCGGTGATGCCATCCAGCCATCTCATTCTCCATCGTCCCCTTCTCCTCCCGCCCCCAACCTTTCCCAGCATCAGAGTCTTTTCCAGTGAGTCAACTCGTCGCATGAGGTGGCCAAAGTATTGCAGTTTCAGCTTTAGCATCAGTCCCTCCAATGAACATCCAGGATTGATCTCCTCTAGAATGGACTGGTTGGATCTCCTTGCAGTATAAGGGACTCTCAAGAGTCTTCTCCAACACCACAGTTCAAAAGCATCGATTCTTCGGCGGTCAGCCTTTTTCACAGTCCAACTCTCACATCCATACATGACCACAGGAAAAACCATTGCCTTGACTAGACGGACCTTGGTTGGCAAAGTAATGTCTCTGCTTTTTAATATACTATCAAGGTTGGTCATAACTTTCCTTCCAAGGAGCAAGCGTCTTTTAATTTCATGGCTGCAATCAGCATCTGCAGTGATTTCGGAGCCCAAAAAAACAAAGTCTGACACTGTTTCCACTGTTTTTCCATCTATTTCCCATGAAGTGATGGGACCAGATGCCATGATCTTTGTTTTCTGAATGTTGAGCTTCAAACCAACCTTTTCACTCTCCTCTTTCACTTTCATCAAGAGGCTTTTGAGTTCCTCTTCACTTTCTGCCATAAGGGTAGTGTCATCTGCATATCTGAGGTTATTGATATTTCTCCCAGCAATCTTGATTCCAGCTTGTGCTTCTTCCAGCCCAGCGTTCCTCATGATGTACTCTGCATATAAGTTAAATAAGCAAGGTGACAATATACAATCTTGACGTACACCTTTTCCTATTTGGAACCAGTCTGTTGTTCCATGTCCAGTTCTAACTGTTGCTTCCTGACCTGCATACAGGTTTCTCAAGAGGCAGGTCAGGTGGTCTGGGAACTACCGGACAATTGCCCTCATCTCACACGCTAGCAAAGTCATGCTCAAAATTCTCCAAGCCAGGCTTCAGCAATATGTAAACCGTGAACTCCCAGATGTTCAAGCAGGTTTTAGAAAAGGCAGAGGCACCAGAGATCAAATTGCCAACATCCGCTGGATCATGGAGAAAGCAAGAGAGTTTCAGAAAAACATCTATTTCTGCTTCATTGACTATGCCAAAGCCTTTGACTGTGTGGATCACAATAAACTGTGGAACATTCTGAAAGAGATGGGAATCCCAGACCACCTGACCTGCCTCTTGAGAAACCTGTATGCAGGTCAGGAAGCAACAGTTAGAACTGGATATGGAACAACAGACTGGTTCCAAATAGGAAAAGGTGTACGTCAAGGTTGTATATTGTCACCTTGAGAAACATTTAGGCAATGAAAAAAATTTGGCTTCTCAAAGGTCCGTCTAGTCAAGGCTATGGTTTTTCCAGTGGTCATGTATGGATGTGAGAGTTGGACTGTGAAGAAAGCTGATCGCCAAAGAACTGATGCTTTTGAACTGTGGTGCTGGAGAAGACTCTTGAGAGTCCCTTGGACTGCAAGGAGATCCAACCAGTCCATTCTAAAGGAGATCGATCCTGGGTGTTCATGGGAAGGACTTATGCTAAAGCTGAAACTCCAATACTTTGGCCACCTCATGCGACGAGTTGACTCATTGGAAAAGACTCTGATGCTGGGAAGGATTGGGGGCGGGAGGAGACGGGGACAACAGAGAATGAGATGGCTGGATGGCATCACCGACTCGATGGACATGAGTTTGAGTGAACTCCAGGAGTTGGTGATGGACAGGGAGGCCTGGCGTGCTGTGATTCACGGGGTCGCAAAGAGTCAGACATGACTGAGCAACTGAACTGAACTGAATATAAAACCTGCAAGAAGATAAAGTGAAGCTTATTTGTGATCTTATACTTGAAAAATTATCAGTGGTACACAAATACCATCCCTTCTGCTGTGACTCCATGCTTTCATTTTCATGACATGAACTCAGTCATAAATTATAGTTATTGTGATTTCTAATTTAATTGAGCATTTTCTTTTATGTCATAATCGTGCTCAGAAGGAAATGCAAAATCAATATATCATGCTCCTGTGTTTTATTGGCTAGGGTTTAAATACATTTGTTCATTTGACTACTCACTGATTGCATTTTTAAATATAATCTATCTCAATGATATTTTTCTCTACTGCACACAAAATATTTTAAGGCCATAAAATTTTGTGATAAATAGTAACTCCTCTTAGAAGCCAATGCATCAGCGATTCCTTTGAAGTGTTTCTTGAAATTGACTCTTCAAAGATGTTATAATGAGGTTGTGTCTATGTGACATCCAAAAACATCTGAAGCAAAACTGTTTTGTCTACACTGAGCCAAGTCTTAGGATATTTACATACATTTGAAGACATAGAGGAAAAAGAATCCTGGCAAATAACTGATTTTCACTTCACATCCTGCTCACAGCAAGGGAAGAAAAGAGCTCAGACTGAATAATGCTTAATTAATTAAAGTAAAAGCTCATATCTGACTTACAAACATTACTGGATAACCTCATTAACCCAAAGTCCTTGGTTTCCCACACCAGCCAGAGGGTCTTTCAATTTCAGAGAGAATGGAATGAAAACATAACTAAATCATGTCTTTAAAGGAATGCTGGGACAAAGCAGGAGTTAAAGCATCCAAAGATAAATAGGAAGCCAGCAAAAGCCACAAAGCATCCAAAACACCCTCATGAAATTAGAGTTCACTGCAATCCAATTAGTGGCAGCCACCAAAGGAATCCAGACCAGACCTAGAAATAGAGGAGAAAAGACTGCAAGGCAGATTCTACACCAGAAATGATGATTCTGTCTAACTGAAGGCAGAGCCTGGGGACTTCCCTTGTGGCTCAGGGCTTCCCTTATGGCTCAGCTGGTAAAGAAATCGCCTGCAATGCGGGAGACCTGGGTTCAATCCCTGGGTTGGGAAGATCCCCTGAAGAAGGGAAAGGCTACCCACTCCAGTATTCTGGCCTGGAGAATTCCATGGACTATACAGTCCATGGGGTCACAAAGAGTCGGACACAACTGAGCGACTATCACTTCACTTCACTTCACTTCACTGGGGACTTCCCTGGTGGTTCAGTGGTTAAGACTTCATCTTCCAATATAGGGGGTTGGGTTCAGTCCCCGGTTGGGGAGCTAAGATTTCACACACCTTGAGGCCAAAAACCAAAACATTAAACAGAAGCAATATTGTAACAAATTCTTTGAAGACTTAAAAAAAAATTGATCCACATCAAAAAATAATCAAAATAAAATTAAAATGAATAAACTAGAACTTGAGTAATTCTGTTGTGATGGGCCCTAAATTTTAAAGTGGAACTGACTATTGAGGGATCAGGACTCCCCTGGGGGACCTCTAGATGAATTGAGCAATTATTATAATAATAATGCTGCAGAATGAATTCCACCACCACCACCACCACCCTCCCTAAAAATCTCAGTGGCTTACAAAAATAAGCATTTATTCCTGTATTCATGGGTCTTTAGACTGGGTGTGGATTGGTTCTTCTAGGCTGCAACTGGCTGAATGCCTCCAGGTTACAGGTTCCATTCAGGTTTGTTAAGGGGCCCAAATCAGAGGGACAGTTGTTTCAAGGTCACCAGGATGCAAGAGGACAATCCAACTATATAAGCAAGGTGCAAACCTCTGCTCACATCTCCAGCTCTAAAATCCCACTGGCCAAGGCAAATGACGCAGCTAAAAACCCAAAGTCAAGAAATGCACCAAGAGCCTCTATGCAAGGCGTGTCAGGAATGGGTATGACCATTCCAGAAGAAAACATCAAGTGGGGAAAAAATTAGGTGTGCAGATCAGTTCAGTTCAGTTCAGTCACTCAGTCGTGTCTGACGCTTTGCGACCCCATGAATCACAGCACACCAGGCCTCCCTGTCCATCACCAACTACCGGAGTTCACTCATACTCATGTCCATCAAGTCGGTGATGCCATCCAGCCATCTCATTCTCTGTCGTCCCCTTCTCCTCCCGCCCCCAATCCCTCCAGGCATCACAGTCTTTTCCAGCGAGTCAATTCAGCGCATGAAGTGGCCAAAGTATCGGAGTTTCAGCTTTAGCATCAGTCCTTCCCATGAACACCCAGGATTGATCTCCTTTAGAATGGACTGATTGGATCTCCTTGCAGTCCAAGGGACTCTCAAGAGTCTTCTCCAGCACCACAGTTCAAAAGCATCAGTTCTTTGGCGATCAGCTTTCTTCACAGTCCAACTCTCACATCCATACATGACCACTGGAAAAACCATAGCCTTGACTAGACGGACCTTTAGAATGCTCAAACTACCACACAATTGCACTCATCTCACACGCTAGTAAAGTCATGCTCAAAATTCTCCAAGCCAGGCTTCAGCAATATGTGAACCGTGAACTTCCAGATGTTCAAGCAGGTTTTAGAAAAGGCAGAGGAACCAGAGATCAAATTGCCAACATCCGCTGGATCATGGAGAAAGCAAGAGAGTTCCAGAAAAACATCTATTTCTGCTTCATTGACTAGGCCAAAGTCTTTGACTGTGTGGATCACAATAAACTGTGGAACATTCTGAAAGAGATGGGAATACCAGACCACCTGACCTGCCTCTTGAGAAACCTGTATGCAGGTCAGGAAGCAACAGTTAGAACTGGACATGGAACAACGGACTGGTTCCAAATAGGAAAAGGAGTCTGTCAAGGTTGTACATTGTCACCCTGCTTATTTAACTTATATACAGAGTATATCATGAGGAACACTGGGCTGGAAGAAGCACAAGCTGGAATCAAGATTGCTGGGAAAAATATCAATAACCTCAGATATGCAGATGACAGAAAGTGAAGAGGAACTAAAAAGCCTCTTGATGAAAGTGAAAGAGGAAAGTGAAAAGGTTGGCTTGAAGCTCAACATTCAGAAAACAAAGATCATGGCATCTGGTCCCACCACTTCATGGAAAATAGATGGGGAAACAGTGGAAACAGTGTCAGACTTTATTTTTTGGGGCTCCAAAATCACTGCGGATGCTGATTGCAGCCATGAAATTAAAAGATGCTTACTCCTTGGAAGGAAAGTTATGACCAACCTAGATAGTATATTATAAAGCAGAGACATTACTTTACCAACAAAGGTGTGCAGATAACGTTTTATAAATGCCTTTCTGATCCTCAATGTTCATTGAAGGAATCTCAGAGACTAAATTAAGCTGTTAACCCTGAAAAAAAAGAAATGGGGGACACCCCTGGTGGTCGAGTAGCTGAGAGTATGCCTGCCAGTGTAGGGGACATGGGTTCGATCCCTGCTCCGGGAGGATCCCACAATGCCATGGGGGAGCTGAGCCTGTTCCCCACAACTAAGGAGACCGTGGTCCGTAGCCCTCGAACTGCAACTATGGAG